>NC_133617.1:352601566-352901566 GCF_048593235.1 Sminthopsis crassicaudata | reverse complement strand
AGAACAACTAACTCCAATGCTATGTAAACTATTTGAAAAAATAGGGATTGAAGGAGTCCTACCAAATTCCTTCTATGACACAGACATGGTACTGATACCTAAACCAGGTAGATCGAAAACTGAGAAAGAAAACTATAGACCAATTTCCTTAATGAATATTGATGCTAAAATCTTAAATAAGATATTAGCAAATAGACTTCAGAAAATCATCCCCAGGATAATACACTATGACCAAGTGGGATTTATACCAGGAATGCAGGGCTGGTTTAATATTAGGAAAACTATTAGTATAATTGACCATATTAATAATCAAATTAAGAAAAACCATATGATCATCTCAATAGATGCAGAAAAGGCATTTGATAAAATCCAACATCCATTCCTACTAAAAACGCTTGAGAGTATAGGAATAAATGGACTATTCCTTAAAATAATGAGTATATATTTAAAACCTTCAGTAAACATCATATGTAATGGTGATAAACTAGAACCTTTCCCTGTAAGATCAGGAGTGAAACAAGGTTGCCCACTATCACCATTACTATTCAATATAGTACTAGAAACTCTAGCCTCGGCAATAAGAGCTGAGAAAGAGATTCAAGGAATTAGAGTAAGAAAAGAGGAAATCAAACTATCACTCTTTGCAGATGACATGATGGTATACTTAGAGAACCCCAAAGACTCTGCTAAAAAACTATTAGAAATAATTCAGAGTTTTAGCAAAGTTGCAGGATACAAAATAAATCCACATAAATCCTCAGCATTTTTATACATTACCAACACAATCCAACAGCAAGAGATACAAAGAGAAATTCCATTCAAAATAACGGTCGATAGTATAAAATATTTGGGAATATATCTACCAAAGGAGAGTCAGGAATTATATGAGCAAAATTACGAAACACTTGCCACAAAAATAAAGTCAGATTTAAATATTTGGAAAGACATTCAGTGCTCTTGGATAGGCCGAGCAAATATAATTAAGATGACAATACTCCCTAAACTAATCTATCTATTTAGTGCTATACCAATCAGACTCCCAAGAAACTATTTTAGTGACCTAGAAAAAATAACAACAGAATTCATATGGAAGAACAAAAGGTCGAGAATTTCAAGAGAAGTAATGAAAAAAAAATTAAATGAAGGTGGTCTAAGTGTACCTGATCTAGAACTGTATTATAAAACAACAGTCACCAAAACCATTTGGTATTGGCTAAGAAATAGACTAGTTGATCAGTGGCATAGGTTAGGTTCACAGGGCAAGATAGTGAATAAAAATAGCAATCTAGTGTTTGATAAACCCAAAGATCCCAAATCTTGGGATAAGAATTCATTATTTGACAAAAACTGCTGGGAAAACTAGAAATTAGTATGGCACAAACTAAGCATGGACCCACATTTAACACCACATACTAAGATAAGATCAAAATGGATCCAAGATTTAGGCATAAAGAACGAAATCATTAATAAATTGGAGGAACATGGGATAGTCTACCTCTCAGACTTGTGGAGGAGGAAGGAGTTTGTGTCCAAGGGAGAACTAGAGACCATTAGTGATCACAAAATAGAAAATTTTGATTATGCCAAATTAAAAAGTTTCTGCACAAACAAAACTAATGCAAACAAGATTAGAAGAGAAGTAACAAATTGGGAAAACATTTTTACAGTTAAAGGTTCTGATAAAGGCCTCATCTCCAAAATATACAGAGAATTGACTTTAATTTATAAGAAATCAAGCCATTCTCCAATTGATAAATGGTCAAAGGATATGAACAGACAATTTTCAGATGATGAAATTAAAACTATTTCCACTCATATGAAAGAGTGTTCCAAATCACTATTGATCAGAGCAATGCAAATTAAGACAACTCTGAGGTATCATTACACACCTGTCAGATTGGCTAAGATGACAGGAACAAATAATGATGAATGTTGGAGGGGCTGTGGGAAAACTGGGACACTGATGCATTGTTGGTGGAGTTGTGAAAGAATCCAACCATTCTGGAGAGCAATCTGGAATTATGCCCAAAAAGTTATCAAAATGTGCATACCCTTTGACCCAGCCATACTACTACTGGGCTTATACCCCAAGGAACTACTAGAGAAGGGAAAGGGTCCTGTATGTGCCAAAATGTTTGTGGCAGCCCTTTTCATAGTGGCTAGAAGCTGGAAGATGAATGGATGTCCATCAATTGGAGAATGGTTGGGTAAACTATGGTATATGAATGTTATGGAATATTATTGTTCTATAAGAAATGACCAACAGGAGAAATACAGAGAGGCTTGGAGAGACTTACATCAACTGATGCTGAGTGAAACGAGCAGAACCAGAAGATCATTATACACTTCAACAATGATACTGTGTGAGGATGTACGCTGATGGAAGTGGATTTCTTCAACATAGAGAAGAGCTAATCCAATTCCAATTGATTAATGATGGACAGAACCAGCTACATCCAGAAAAGGAACACTGGGAAATGAATGTAAACTGTTATTTTTACCTTCTGAATCCAATTCTTCCTGTGCCACAAAAAATTCGGTTCTACACACATATATTGTATCTAGAATATACTGTAATATATTTAACATATATAAGACTGCTTGCCATCTGGGGGAGGGGGTTGGGGGAGGAAGGGAAAAAATCTGAATAGAAGTAAGTACAAGGGATAATGTTGTAAAAAATTACCCATGCATATGTACTGTCAAAAAAATGTTATAATTATAAAATAAAATAAAAATTAAAAAAAAAAACAAACAAACAAACAAAGTAGACTACACTCTAGCTCCAAAGCTTTTCACTAGTCCTTTGGATGTAGATTATTGTCCTCCTAACCTCCATCAAGATTTTATTTCAAAGCCCACCGTCTGCAAGAAGCCTCTTGTGAGCCCTTCCACTACTAGTGCCTTCCCTTGGTGATAACCTCCTATTTACACTATCTACATTTTACATGTACCTAATTGTTCATGTTATCTCCCCCATTACAGAATCAGTTCTTTAAGGACTATGTTTTTGCCTTTTTTGTACCCCTAGTACTTAGCCCAATGGCTAACACATATTAAGGGCTTAACAAATGTTTGGTGCTTGACTTCCCTTTTTTTTTTTTAAGACTCACTTTCTTCCTCTGTAAAATAAGAGAATTGAACTAGATTATATTTAAGTTTCCTTCCAATTTTGGCCAAATTTTAATAGCCAATTTTAAATTCTATGAAGAAAAACAGGACTGGACAGGAAGTGTGACTTTCTAAAAGTCATACAGTAAAAACACAATGGCAGAACTGAGACAAGAATATAGTCATCCTGCTCTCAGTCCAAAGCTATTTACACTATGCCATACTGCTTTGTATCAACTCTGCTAGCTTACTACCAACAATGCCACTCACAAGAGGGTTTATATAGGAGAAAATAAGAGAAGATGAGACTGGAAAGATAAATTAAACATAGATGAAGAATTCAGAGAAACTTGGGGAAGATTTGGATTAACTGATACAGAGGGAAGTGAGTAAAATCAGAAAGTAAGGAAAAGGAAAACAACAACTAAAAAGCATCAGGACTCAGTGCAGTGATTAATTATAACTTCAGAGGACTTACAGTAGTGAAGCATACCTCCCACCTCAAGAGAGACAAGTAGGGAACTATAGGTATAAAATCAGGCATACTTTGTTAGACAAAGACAAAGGGCTATATGTTGATTTATTTTGCTCAACTATACTTCCTTATAGCCAGGGAGAGTTTTCTTAGGGAATTGAGGGAGTCATGGTCTTTTTTAAAATGAGCCTCAATAAATTGTATTTATATATAAACTTTTTATATGTGAACATATGTTAAAACAATAGTTCCTAGCATTTACATATCACCCACTATATACTCAGTAAAGCCTCAAAACAATACTAGAAAGTAAGTGCTATTATAATTTTCCATTTAACTGTTGAAGCAACTGAGGCAAACAGGGTAAGTGACTTGCTCAGGGTCATACAACTAGTAAGTATCTGAGGCCAAATTAAAATTCAAATCAGTCCTTTATCTACTACACCAAGTCACAAGCCTTGATTATAAAGTGTTGAATGCTAACTTCAAGTGTTTGTACTTAATCTTATAGACTGTGAGGAATCATCAAAAATTTCAGAGGGGGAATAACATGAGTAATAATAGTTAAAGAAGATTAATATATAATATTAATTATATAGTAATATTAACATACATATTATCTTGTTGTGTCATAGTTCTCTTCTAATTGTCCTGACTCAGTTTCCCTAAATTGTTTTGCCTCAGTTTCCTTAACTGTTCTGCCTCAATCCCCTTAGTTGTAAACCCCTCCTCTGGTTCATTAAGACTCAGGGCCACTTGCTCTAAGGTTATAAATTGTCAATGTGAGACTCAAGATAAGGGGGAGTTCAGACTTCCTGGCTCCTAACTCCTTCTATGATCAAGAATTTATGGTCCTACCCCCTATCCTGTCATTGTTCTTCTTTATCCCAATTTACCAAAATGTCCAGTGTCTCCCATCACCCTGTCAGAACTGGGTGGATAGTCCATTCTCACTCTCAATGTTCTAACTCCACCCCTACCTTGGTCTACCTCTGTAACTGAACCATGTGTATATATATATCATTGAGGACTCACATTCACCACTGAATACTTTGAGACCAGAATCCTGTCCAGTCAATCAATTGAGCTCTCCAATAAATAAAATATTAAAATTCCCCAATCTCTATTCTTGCCTCAGGTTCTCTGGCATTACAATATTAATATATGTAGTTTAATATAGATTAATACATAGGTGTATAGAGCAGTAGTATAGAGCAATTTAAATAGAATTGAAATCTACTAAGCTATAGATAAGGACCCCCACAGGCTGCATATTGATTTAGAAAACCGCTTATTAAAATTATCTATGATCTATAGTATATTTTGTTAAATATTTTTCAATTATACTTTGATCTGTTTCTGGAGTACTACAGAGTTATTGCCATCTGAATGTGGCCAGCACTTGACACCTTTGGTGTGGATGATGAGAACATATGGATCATATTGGTCAAGGAAAATGGGATGGCTAGCCTGAAGAAGAGGTAGACATGGGAGAGGAGGATAATGCAGCAGAACATAATAACTACCTTCAGACATTTGAAATAGGATTATTGGAAAAGCGATTAGACTAGGCAGAACTAGGAAAGGAGGATAAAATAACAGAGGTCAATTTTGGCTTGATGTTGGGGAAAACTTCCTAAAAATTTAAGCTGTCCAAATGTAAAAATGGTCTGCCAAAAGAAATAGTGGTGGTGACTCTTTAAAGAGACCAGATGATTACTTGTCAGGTGTCTTTTAGTGGGAATTCCTTTTGAGTACTGGTTGAACTGGATGGCTACTGATGTTCCTTCCAACTCTCATATTCTGTAGAGTGAAAGCTGAAATAGAGTAGTTGTTGCAATGCCATGTTTTCAATGGTAATGAGAGCCTACACTAGAGTGAAAACAGGAAGAATTTCAAAGGAGAAAAATTGCATTTATTTTACAAATATCACCTCATTTGAACTTTATAACACTGGAAGACTGAAGCTATTATCATCCTCTTTTTCTAGTTAAGGAATAACAGTTTAGGGGCAGCTAGGTGGCCCAGTGGATAGAGCACCAGCCCTGAATTCAGGAGGACCGGAGTTCAAATGTGGTCTCAGACACTTAACATTTCCTAGCTGTGTGACCCTGGGCAAGTCACTTAACCCTGATTGCCTCAGCCAAAAAAAAAAAAAAAAAAAAAAAAAGGAATAACAGTTCAGTGATTTACCCAGAATAATACAGTTAGTAATTGTCTGAGGTCAGAGCACTATGTACTAGCTGACTCAAGGAGCAGAACAAATTAGTCAGTCTTTATAGGAAAGGGTTGCAAAAGATGTCGAGTGGACATGTCAAACAAAGGACTTTCCTGCTGCTGCTTGTGGTCCACAATACTCCAGAGTGTATCTAGAACCACACCAAAATATACTTGAGAGATATTTAACAAAATTAAAATACAATGAAACTAGTTAATATCCTGTTTTGAAACTGAGTCACTATGCCATAGGAATCCATTTATATATGTTGATACAGAAAAGGCATGACAAAGAATTATTTCTTTGAGAAAATAGAGATAATTAAGATGAATCCAGCCTGGGGAAATAGGGACAGAAATAGGGAACTTGAGGTGGTGGGGGACGGGTGGTCCAAAAACCAAGAAAAGTTGTACTCTTGGATTTTAAACTGACTAGCTAAATCTTGGGCCTTATTTAATGTGCACAGGCTTCTGTTTCCTGTATGAAGGGCCAAACCATTTGTAAAGTACTATCCAAACTTAAAACACTGTGATTTGGGTAACCATCTTCATAATGTGAGAAATGCAAAAAAGTTGTGTTTCCACAGAGTTGTAAGTTTTAAGGTCGTGTGGGATAGTGAGTACCACTGACCAAGACGTTTTCAGAACGTTGAGAGGTTAAGAAAGGTGAAGATTCCATAGAGCAATTAGTGATCAATAGAAGCCTCCTGCAAACAAGGAATTAAGGAATTGGGAACTAGGAAGGCACAGATAGATTCAGCTAATCAGAAAGTCTTATGGTTTTGAGAAAACCCGCAAATTTATGATAATAGTGATTCAGCTCAAACTAATTGGGGTCTAGTGACTAGAGCAAATCACCATTGTGCCTACTTAATGGCTAATTGAATATTAAGCAACACACCTCGTGGGAGGAGTTTCCTTCCATTTTTGAACATGGGATGTATGATGAGGGAGGGGGAACATGTTTATACATATTTAGGGGAAACGTAGTCAGCGAATCAGAAAGATTGAAAGCGGTAAGAAACTGACCAATCCTATTTGTGAAGCGAGGGACCGCACCGAACTAGTAAGTATAAAAAATCTCCCACTTTAGTATTGGGGGCTCCCTCTTCCTGAAGAGGAATGGGGCCTGTTTACGTTAAGAAGATTCCTTAAGATTATTCTTTAATAAAGTTTCCCAGATATTAGATTTTCAGTGTCAAGAGTATTTCTAACAATGATGGAAATTGACGAAGTACTGAAATTGTCAAAAGAAAGGGAGAAGGAGCAAAGCTTAGAGGGATCGCCTACCTTTAAAGGGTAATGAAGGAACAGGAACCAGAGAAAGATAGGAAGGTACGAGGGAAACAAACTTCAGAGAAGAGAGCAGTTTCAAAAAAAGGCAGTGATACAAAGTTTCAGTGCAAAAGGATTACAGGTTTTCTGGCAACCTTCAGGCAAAAGGTGGGGCGTAGAAGCCAGCCCGGGGGGCATTAGGAAAGGCGTGGGTGCGAGGCGATGAGGTCAGCGGGAGGAGAAGCCGAGAGCCGGAGCCTCCTCTTGGGAATGAAAACACCACTTCCCCCCTTAAAAAAAAAAAAAAAAAAAAAAAATTTATTACCTAACTTTCATAAAGCAAGCTCACACACATACACCCTGGGGCGGGGATGGTGTGGTGGAAAGAAGGCAAGCAAAGCCATCCCAGCTAATTAAAAAGATAATTTTCTCCTGCCCCGCCCCCTCCACTGAAACAGCAAAATCGGCTTTCTCTCCGGCTGCGCATCCTTTTGGCATCTTCTAAAACCCGGAAAAGGACGTAAACGGGACGCGGCGGCCGTACTGCGCATGCCCCAGAGCGGAGCCCGGTCCGGGCAGCTTGGGGCCAGCCGCGGGGCTGCCCGGATGCTGCAGGTGAGGGAACTGTCCTCGTGGAGCAGGACGTGCGGCCTCGGGGACATCCCGACCGAGGCTCGGGTGCTTTTACCTTCTTGGGGCAAGAGGCGGCTTTCCGCCCCCGACCAGCTGGTGTGGGTGATGAGAGCAGGCGGCCTCGGCCCCCGACGCTGAGTCCCCCACCTGGGCGGCAGGACTTGGGGGGCTGCGGACTGGCGACAGAGGGAGGAAGAGCTCCCGCTCTCCCGTAAGGAGTGCGAGATGGGGGCAGGAGGCTAGGCCGAGCGGAGGGAGGGGAAGCGTGGTGCGCCGCGGGGTCTCGGGAAGTCGCCGCCGCTGCTTTGTTTCCTGGGAGCAGCCCCGCCCTCGGGGCACAGCTGCAATCGGGAGGGGGGACCCGCGACAGTCCCAGATGTGTCCGTTTAGCATCTGAAAGCTTGACGCACCTTGGAGGCCCTGTCTAAATGGGGGTCTTTTCGCTGAATCCGCCTACGGGTTATTCCGTACTTGGATGACCCTAGATCGGTTTCATTGCTTTCCTTTGTACTTCTCTCTTATGCATTTAAAAACATGGAGTCCTTGCGTTTCCTAAAGGGTTAAGAATCCACCCTCCAAACCTGGTTTCCAGGTAAGGGAATAGATCCTAGCCCACGCAATCCGTGCAGGAAAAGTTTCAGATCACTTTTCTATTTGCTAATTTTACATCTATGTGCAATATGGACTGATACTCTTTACTAAAACAATCACATGGATGTACTATCTCCCTCTTTTAGAATGTAGACTAGAAACTGCATCACCAGAGGGAATATTTAAGTAAGATAGGACATCTATTGAGTATTATTTCTTTGTGTCCAGCTCCTTTCCAGTTATAATTGCTTCGTTCTTCGGACTAATATCTTGTGTTAGTTCAGTGTCTGACGTAAAGCAGGCACTTAAAATGTTGATTGATTCTTGTTCCCTTCTGTCCCAGGAGAATGTCAGCTCTAAAACTGGACCCTCGTGTATCTATGGCACATAACTCGGTGCCTTGCACTTTGTTGGGAGCACTAGGTGATTGAGGAGCCTTCTGCACTTGGAATTGGAATTGGAACCCCTGATGCAGAAACTGCTTTCCCCGTTGTGGATAGGAAGCTAAAATAGAACTTAGAATTAGCACGCTAAATTAAGTGACTTACCCTTGTCACAAAATCATTGCCCATCAGTCAGGACTTGAATCTTAGCCTTATTTAATCTAACCCTTATTTAAGATTAGTATTTAGTTTTTGTTTAATTAAAAATGGAAGAGACGTTGCCCTCCATAACTGATTGGGAGGGGTTGATTTATTGGAGGAAGTGAGGTGCTTCAGGAGAATTAGTTTGAAGTAGCCCAACCTTTTTGAAAGGTGTAGATATTTCTCCCCAATGTGAATGAATGGAACTGTGCTTTTTTGGAGGCAGAAGAGGGAAGAGGCAGTGCTCTTTTAAAGTTAATGGGAGAGTTGAGTAAATAGACTTGAGGTTCATTACCTAGAACTTACAGGAATTCAAGGGTTTGGGGACAGGAGAGAGTTAGGCTGTTGATATTCCTATGTTTGAAAGGGAAGGGGGAAAAAATGAGTCACCAACCTACTCTGTACTTATTTGCTTAACGAAAAGTCCTAAAAGCTGAAACTGTATGATTTTTATCTTATTCTTTCGGTTAATTCAGCACAGGGATTGCTATCCAATTTCTCTTAAATCGCTTTTATTTCTTTAGCTCTATCTTCCTTTTCCTTTTTTCTCTCTGCTTCTCTGCTGGTTGTTTTTTTCTTTTTTTCCCTGAGGCAATTGGGTTAAGTGACTTGCCCAGGGTCACACAGCTAGCAAGTGTCTGAGATCACATTTGAACTCAGGTCCTCCTGACTTCAGGGCTCGTGCTGTATCCACTGCGCCACCTAGCTGCCCCTCTGCTGATATCTTTTCATTAATCACTTACTGGGTTCCCATAGCTCTGTCCTCAAGGAACTCATTCTAATGGGAAGAACAGTATGCAAATAATGATGTATGTAAAAGACATATACATTTTAAATAGTAGTCACATTTAAAGGGAAGACACTTCAGAGGTTGTTCTTAGTCTATTTTTTTTCTTCCTGAGGCTGGGGTTAAGTGACTTGCCCAGGGTCACACAGCTAGGAAGTATTAAGTGTCTGAGACCAGATTTGAACTCTGGTCCTCCTGAATTCAGGGCTGGTGCTCCATCCACTATGCCAACTAGCTGCCCCCTTAGTCTCTCTATTTTTTAAACTGACTTCCACGGAAGGTGGGATTTGAGCATCTTCAAAGAGATGGGAATTAGCATTCCAGATATGTTGAACTGCCAATGAAAAGACAGGGATTCAGAGGCATGACTGTCTTCACAATGCTCAGAGAAAAGCACCTATTATTATTTTTTGGTCATTATCTTTACACTGATCTGTTTTCTGCATTTTAGAAAAGAGAGAACATTCCTCAAACTAGGTTTAACTGAAAAATTCTCCTAGCTATTCTAATGTCCAGTCTTTCTATATTAGCCATATCATACAAGGTGCTTTTACATAATTATTCTAAAACATTTGCTTTTATCATTTCTCTTTTTTTTATTCCAGGGCTTCCTGTTGCCCAATCAAATGCAAAATTTTCCCTAGTCTTTTAATGCTCTCCAAGATCTGCCCTCTACCCAGCTAACCCTATTTATTTATTTATTTTTAAATTTCTCTACTTTACAAGGCAGAATGCTTCATTTAAATTCTACCTCCTTTTTCATGTACAAATTTTGCTTTTCTTGTAATGCTTGTCATTCTGCACATCTAAATCTTACCCATATTTCCAGACCTACACAAGTCTGCCTCTGCCTATCTGTCTCTGGGCTCATTTGGCTGTCTGGTAAAGTCTTTGGGACCTTCTTTCAGTATAATATTCATTGTGTACAGTCATAATTAAGGGAAATGTTAAATTTGAGTTGTTAGTAAAAATAAAGGTAACTTTTTTCAGATCCCTTGAAATCTATCCATGGACTCCAGGCTCTGAAGCCTAATTTCTGTTGTACTATAAGAAGTTATTACTATTAAATCTATTTATCATTTAACTTTTTTTAGCATGCATAGTAATTTCCCTGGGTAGATTGTAAACTATTCCTATATTATATTTCTAATACTGTCAAATAGTACAGGACATATAAACGTATATAAACATATAAAGAGTTCAATAAACGCTTGCTAATTATTTGTTTGTATTATGCCTTGTACTGGTCCCTATATAATATTTAAAGATCATTAGATGGTCCCTAGCTCCCTGGGAGGCTAGGATTTGAGGAGATTTGGCCCAGGATAAGAAGACATGGTTACAATCTGCACCATGAAAAGAAATACTTAACTTTAAGGAGGTCATATATACATTGAAGTATTACTTATATCTGTATTTATATTTTATTCCTAACTAGAATATAAGGTTTTCAGAGATGATTTAATTTGTCTTTGTGTCTCAGTGGCTTAAGAAGGTACTCAAATCTATACTTTTTCAACACTTTTTCAAACACATGATTTTTGAAATTCACTCCATTTTCTTAAGAAGTTACAGTGGTGTGTTTTTCTTCTTTTCTTATAGGAAACTACAATGGAGAAGACATTTTCTGTGGCTTTGCTCTTCACATTAGTCATATCAGTGTTAGGTAATCATCATGGAATAGAACCAGAAAAAAGTGTTCCCAATTGGGCAACTAGTATTAATATTGACCTGGCAATTGTCACTCAGCGGCAGCACTTACAGGAACTTTTTCATCGATATGGCGAGAATGATTCCCTGACAGTTGAAGGATTTAGAAAATTGCTTCAGAATATAGGTATTGATAAAACTAAAAGAATCCACATAAATCATGACCATGATCATCACCATCATCACCATGCTACCATAAATAAAAATATAAAGAAAACTCTGTGTCCAGAACATGAATCTAGTGGAATAAGTAAGGATACTAGGAATAGCCAGATTAAAGGATTACACAAATCAGAAAATATTGGGAGTCAGCCAAGTGTTTTGGTTAAGGACAGTGTTAGTGAGATGACCACAGTTATTTATAGTACTGCCATAGAAGGAAATCATTTCCTGAAGACTACCAAACAGCTGACCAAAGATTCGAACAGTTCCTCATCATCTAATACTACAGAAGGTAGTAATGTGAGCTTGCTGGCAAGTGAAAAAGCAAATGAATCAGTTGTGAATGAATCGGACCGAGGAGGAAGCTCTATATATTCTAAGCATTCCAACCAAAATGTTCAGGAGGTAAGATTAATTTTGTTTATTATTTCTTTTTCTTTTTTGCTGAGGTAATTGAGATTAAGTGACTTGCCCAGAGTCATATAGCTAGGAAGTGTTAAGTGTCTGAGGCCAGATTTGAACTCAGGTCCTCCTGACTTCAGGGCTGGTGCTCTATCTACTGCATTACCTAGCTGCTCCTTGTTTATTATTTCTAACAATAATAATATAGATGTGTTGAGTTTTATTCCGCCATGGACATTAACTCTAGAAGGGAAAAGAAGAGAAGGCTAGACACTGAAAACTGTTGGCTTTTCAGTTTTGCCCTAGCTTGACTCATCCTACAATTCTTTGGGTTTTTTTTGTTTTTTGTTTTTTTTTTTCCCTGAGGCTGGGGTTAAGTGACTTGCCCAGGGTCACACAGCTAGGCTGTGTTAAGTGTCTGAGACCAGATTTGAACTCCGGTCCTCCTGAATTCAAGGCTGGTGCTCTATCCACTCTGCCACCTAGCTGCCCCCATCCTACAATTCTTAAGTTGGTTTATAACAAAATAAGATTGTCTTTACTCCACTGTGGACAGAGAAAGATTTTTAATTAATGAATTTTTTTTACAACCATTTAGACAGAACTTAAGATGTAGAAATTATTACCTGTAATATTTCTGTGGCAAAGTGAAGTGTTATAATTACCTGAACAAAGTGGCTTTCAGCTAGAATAGTCAACAAAAATTCTAATCTGTAGAATTTTAAAGAGCTAAATCATTAGCTACATTTTACTAAGAGAAAGTATTATAATTTGAATTCATTCCAGCAGAGTAATTTGTTATGTTATTAACTACTGGAAAAGGCTTTCTGAAATATCCCAGTTTACAAAGAGTGAATTTCCAGGTATATGATAAAAAAGTTGAGATAATTTGAATGATCAAATGATCAGCCTAGAAAAGTATTGAGGCCAATAGTGTGTTTTTGCGAGAACTTCCTGAAAAAACTAATATTTAAAGTGGATGCTTTTTAAAATTGCCAGTCTCCTCTTGCTAAAAGTTACCTCTAAAGATTTTATTCTAACAACTACTGTTTATATTGCACTTTTAAGTTTGCAGAATGCTTTACATGTATTGTTTCATTTGGTTCATATAACAACCCTTTGAGGTGCCTCCAGTTATCATCCCCATTTTACGGATGAAGAAACTGAGGTTGAAGGCAGTTAACTGGCTCTTGGCCAGGATCAGTCATACAGCTTATAAGTGTCTGAGGATTAAGTCTAGCATTCTCTCCATTAGGCCACCTAGCTGCCTACCTGACTAGTATTAGTTTTATTCACCAAAGAGAAACAAATGCTAAATAAGTATTTCTAGAGTTGAACTAAACCTATTGCAGGAAAGAAGATATTCTGATAAACATTTATTAGGTTGAATAGCATTAGCTTGTAAGTCATTGTTAGAAATATTTATTGTAAATTACAAATTTCTTAAGGTAGCTTCTCACTCTCTGTAAATACTAATAGTAAGTAACAAACTCTTTAATTCAGGTTTAATTTATCCTCATTTAGCAGGATATATTTAAAAAATGAATTAAGTAGAATCTTAAATTTTTCAAATAGGAAGTGACTTTTAAGATCATCTAATCTATTGAGCTCATTTACAGATAAGGAAGCCATTCATATTTAAGAGGGAAAAGTGACTTATCTAAAGCCACACAATTAGTGACTTAGGAATTACCACTCAAATTGCTTGACTCCTAGCCTATAGAAAAGTTAACTAGGGCTTGCATATGCCAGTTTATCCAAATGCCTATTCACTCAAGCTTTTTCTCCAGATGTTACAGAGCATTAGTATCAAAAATCAAATAGATATAGGGGCTATTAAACCATACCTAAGGATCTCTGTGAGAAGCATGTTGACTTAGAAAACCATATATGAACATTATCTTTGTTATATTTTTATTTTGTTAAATATTTCCCAATTCCATTTTAATCTGACTCTTTTTTTTATGGGCAATATTTTTGATACCTCTACCATAAACGAGGTTAGTATACTGTTTCCCTGTGAATTTCAGATCCTTCACAAAATAATAGAAGCAGATTCCATAAAATGAATGTCACAACATCTCATTACACTCACCCCTGGCCAGTTTGACAATAAGTGACTTACAATGTACTTCATTTTAGTGTGTTTTTTTTTTCCAGGTTCCATATTGTGATAATGCCTTTTGTAATTTGTTTTTATTAGTGTTTCAATGCATCAAAACTGCTCCAGTCTCATGGAATGGGCATACAAGTATTGCTGAATGCAACAGAATTTAATTATCTTTGCCAGCTATTATCAATCAGATTGATGTTAAATCCTGTATAGTTCATGTAACCAGTGAAAAGAAGACTGAAATCCCTCCCAAGGACCTATTCTTTACAAATAGGGTAAGATTATGTTCTTTAGCAACTTGCTTAACTTTGTAGGGAGTTGTAGTGGGAAAGAGGGAAGAGGTGGAAAATGTCATATAACATTTTTAAAAATAAGCAAAGTAGGTTGGATATTTTTGTAATGTAAAATTTGAAATTCAGGAGCTTTTTTTTTGTCAAGTGTTGTCAAGTAGAAAGAATACTGGTTTTGGAATCAAATGATTTGGGCTTCCTGAATTTAATGTTTCCCATCACTATGATACTGTACAAATCACCTCATCTCTCTCTCAGCCTCACTTTTCTGACATGTACAATAAGAGAACAGGACTAGAATTAGATGGATGCAAGCAATATGATGATATCAGTTAGACATGTAAAATCATAAAAACATTTCCTTATTAACAGTGTTGCAAAAACAAAACCACAAGAAAAAAAAGAAACATTAAGAAAGTGAAAAAAGGTATGCTTCAACCTGCACTCAAGAGTTCATCAGGTCTCTTTTGAGGTGATTGGCATTTTCCATCATGGATCTTTTGGAATTGTCTTAGGATTATTATATTGATCAGTGAAGTTAAATCACATTTCTGTATTGTTTATAGTATTGCTTTTGTTATGTATAATGTTCTCATAATTTTGCTCAATTCACTTTGCATCAATCCATGTTTTCCCAGATTTTTCTGAAAAAGAACCCCTTGAAACATATATATATATATATATATACACACACACACACACACACACACATAGAGAGAGAGAGAGAGAGAGAGAGAGAGAGAGAGGCAAAATAAATTTCCAAATTGGCCTTGTCCAAAAATATATATCTCAGTCTGCATCCTAGATCTCTTCTCTGTCAGGAAATGGGAAACCATGTTTTATCAATAGGTCCTCTAAAATTATGGTTGATCACCATGTTCAGAGTTCTTAAATTTTCCTATTGATTATAAATAGTTATATATAGTTAAAAGATAAGAGTAACTAGAAAAACCTCTGCTATTAACTAGCTAGCTATATGATCAGAATATATAATTCTCAAAAATCATATTGATAGCTGTTACATAATATTATGATGATTATAGAGTATTTGCCTTGCAATGCCATTCTGAGCTCAATTGTGCAGCTATTATCCCCATTTACCACTGAGGAACTTATGTCAAGTAAGTGATTTACCAAATGCTTTATAAAATTGGTGAGTTGAAATATTGAGATTCAGAGAACTCTCAAAAGAGCAAGACTATTCATTCTAGAAAGCACAAGCATTTCTTTCCAACTCAGGGCTGGTCTTAACTATGTAAATTGTTATTTAAGAACTCACTGGTTAAGAATATGAACTGGAAAATATCTTTGAACAGATTTAGTTTATTTCACCACAGCCTTAGTCCTAATAATAATAGCTAACATTTATGTAACATTTTAGGATTTGAAAAGCAATGCATTTTATCTTACCAACACATCTGGAAGAGAGGTGCTATTATTTTCTACCTTTTACAGATGAGGAAACTGAGATGGAGGCTGTGAATAACTGAGGGTCATATAGCCAGAAACAGTTTGAGACTGGTTTTGAGCTTGAATCTCTCTCTAGACCTAGATTTTACATTCTGTTCTGCTCACCTGTGTTGTGAAAGTAAAAAAAAAAAAAAAAAAAAGTAACTTACACATTAACTGCATGATTGCCTTTTATTTATGTTTTGTTTTAACAGCTTGGATTGGTGGATTCATAGCTATTTCCATCATCAGTTTCCTTTCTTTGCTGGGCGTCATCTTAGTGCCCTTAATGAATCGTGTGTTTTTCAAGTTTCTTCTAAGTTTTCTAGTGGCATTAGCTGTTGGAACATTAAGTGGTGATGCCTTTTTGCATCTTCTCCCACATGTAAGTAAGATTAATCCATTTTAACAAACTTTATTATTCATTTATTATTATTTGTTAAGTGGTTATCTTTTAGTATTTATTAAATTTTATCCAGTCATGGACATGCTACAAGTTTGATTTTTGTTGATAAAATGTGATTTTGAAATACATTTGACATTATTAATTTGTATACATAGGTTTTCATGATTTTTTTTTTTTCTGAGGAAAATTTACTAAATAAAAGCTAACATTTTGGATTTTTAAAAAATGTTAAAAGGAGATTTTTAGAAGAATATGAGCCACAAATCCAGTCAACAATAAAACATTACTGAGGCAGAAGTCTGATCTGTAACCTATTTTTTTAAAATTAATTTTATGATTATAATTTTTTTGACAGTACATATGCATGGATAATTTCTTTTTTTTTTTTTTTTTTTTTTTACAACATTATCCCTTGTATTCGTTTTTCCAAATTTTCCCCTTCCTCCCTCTACTCCCTCCCCTAGATGAGAGGCAATCCCATACATATTAAATGTGTGTAACCTATTTCTTTAGGAGACTGGTTGAATCCTAAGCATTTGAATCCAAGAGTTTTCTCTGCCTGAGATTCTAATGCTCGGTGGCTGAGGGATTTTATAAAGACCCAGGAGGATCTCTAGGAAGTTCCCTAGTTCTTAGGGAGTATTCTTCAGAAGTATAAAAGCTCCTATGGAAACTCCTGTGCTTAGTTAACCATCGGAGGTTGAGAAGCTCTCATAATTGGCTAAGAGCAATCCATCAGTCATAACTACTATGTTAGTAGTCCTTTCAAGGATCATTAGCTACATAGGACCACCTCAGCAGAGACTTTTCTTTTGTCAATTTATGGGGGTTTCAGTTCTAATCATAGTGTTTGATCAGCTATTTTCTAGGAACACAGAAAGTTGTGGTTTTAAATCACAAGGTCACAAAAAAGTAGATGGTAATGATTCATCAAAGTGGAGAAGCAAATGATTTTTATTACAAATACAATACTTGGAGGGTGGGAATAGTTAGTGCAGTAATTGTATTATTATTACATTTTTAGCTTATGTCATGAAATTATATGCTAAATCAAATACAATTAATATAGTCATCAGTTAGTAGATTAACTAATCATAACTCTTATCCTAACAGCAAGAATTATTTAGTTATCTTGCTCTTAATTCTATTGTTTAATTCATTGATACAATCACTGTTACCCCTCAAATCACAATGAGTTGAATAGATTTTTAATAAATAAGTTGAAGTATCAAGATTATTGGTGCAGAAAGCATTAAATGTAATTGCTTATGTATATAACTTTTTCTTTATAATAGTTTTTATAATAGTTCAAACATAGCCACTTGAGAGAGGCTTGCCTTCCCTTTTAATGTTAAGTGATACTACTTATTATTTTAAATGTCAAGTTTTTTTTTTGGAACAAATTGTTTTCTATGACATGACAATATCTTATATATATTTAACACACAGCAATTTCTTATATTTATGTAAAACCTAAAACACCTTAGAAGTAGTTAAAGCTTGTATTGTTTCCATTTTTAGCACCTAAGAAAACAGAGACACATGTACCTAGTTAATAGCAACAGGTTTTTCCAGTTGCTCTTTTTATATCTTTTTTTTATATCTTTTTGCTAGAACTTCGCCAGGGAGATGCTATTATACTTCCTGTTTTTATTTATTAAGGAAATCTCAGAGAAATAGGTCATGCATAACCCCATCTTTCATATAAGTATTTCTTGTATTTGCAAATATTTACATTTGATTTCAAGCCTTAATCCACCTCACTAAGACTCTCTGCTCTTGATGATGTTTTTAGTATTTTGTGATTCTTCATTGTTACTGTTTTGAAAACTAAAAATGCATTGGTTAAGTATCATGTTTTTTCTTGACTGTCTAATTGCTAAACTTTACAAATAGAAAGAACAAACATTATTTACTACTTTGCTTGTTGGTTATGGTTGTTATATAATAGTGCCTAAGCCAATCTTGCAATTTACAGAATACCTTGATTATAACAGTTTTTTGTAACAGGGCAAGCATTTTCATCCCCATTTTGCAGACGTGCAGGAAGACAAAAATAGAGGGATTGGGAATTCTATGTAGTGGTTCATAGTCATCTCCCAGAGTTCTTTCACGGTGTAGCTGGTTCAGTTCATTATTGCTCTATTGGGACTGATTTGGTTCATCTCATTGTTGAAGAGGGTCACATCCATCAGAATTGATCATCATACAGTATCATTGTTGAAGTATATAATGATCTCCTGGTCCTACTCATTTCACTCAGCATCAGTTCATGTAAGTCTCTCCAGGCCTTTCTGAAATCATCCTGCTGGTCATTTCTTACAGAACAATAATATTCCATAATATTCATATACCACAATTTATTCAGCCATTCTCCAATTATGGGCATCCACTTGGTTTCCAGTTTCTGGCCACCACAAAGAGGGCTGCCACAAACATTCTTGCACATACAGATCCCTTTCCCTTCTTTAAGATCTCTTTGGGATATAAGCCTAGTAGTAACACTGCTGGATCAAAGGATATGCACAGTTTGATAACTTTTGGGGCATAATTCCAGATTGTTCTCCAGAATGGCTGGATCTGTTCACAACTCCACCAACAATGCATCAGTGTCCCAGTTTTCCCACATCCCCTCCAACATTCCAAATTATCTTTCCCTGTCATTCTAGCCAGTCTGATAGGTGTGTAGTGGTACCTCAGAGTTATCTTAATTTACATTTTTCTGATTAATAATGACTTGGAGCACCTTTTCATATGGCTAGAAATAGTTTCAATTTCTTCATCTGAGAATTGTTTGTTCATATCCTTTGACCATTTATCAATTGGAGAATGACTTGATTTCTTATAAATTAGAATCAGTTCTCTATATATTTTAGAAATGAAGCTTTTATCAGCACCTTTGACTTTAAAAATGTTTTCCCAGTTTATTGCTTCCCTTCTAATATTATCTGTATTAGTTTTGTTTGTACAAAAACTTTTCAATTTGATATAATCAAAATTTTCTATTTTATGAGCAATAATGATCTTTAGTTCTTCTTTGGCCATAAATTCCTTCCTCTTCCACAGGTCTGGGAGGTAAACTATCCTATGTTCCTCTAATTTATTTATGTCTAGATCATGAACCCATTTTGACCTTATCTTGGTGTACAGTGTTAAGTGTGGGTCAATGCCTAGTTTCTGCCATACTAATTTCTAATTTTCCTGGCAGTTTTTGTCAGACAATGAGTTCTTATCCAAAAAACTGGGGTCTTTGGGTTTGTCAAACACTAAGATTATTAAAGTTATTGACTATTTTTTCCTTTGAACCTAACCTACTCCACTGATCAACTAGTCAGTTTCTTAGCCAATACCAAATGGTTTTGGTAACCGCTGCTTTATAATATAATTTTAGATCTGATACAGCTAGGCCACCTTCATTTGATTTTTTTTTTCCCATTAGTTCCCTTGAAACTCTTGACCTTTTGTTTTTCCATGTGAACTTTGTTATTTTTTCTAGGTCATTAAAATAGTTTTTTGGGAGTCTGATTGGTATAGCGCTAAATAAATAGATTAGTTTAGGTAGTATTGTAATCTTTATTATATTTGCTTGCCCTATCCAAGAGCATTTAATATTTTTCCAATTGGTCAGATCTGACTTTATTTGTGTGGAAAGTATTTTGTAGTTTTGCTCATATAGTTTCTGATTTTCCCTTGGCAGATAGATTCCTGAATATTTTATACTATCAGTAGTTACTTTAAGTGGAATTTCTCTTTGTAACTCTAACTGTTGGATTTTGTTAATGATATATAAGAATGCTGATGACTTATGTGGGTTTATTTTGTATCCTGCAATTTTGCTAAAGGTGTGGATTATTTCTAATAGCTTTTTAGTAGAATCTCTGGGGTTCTCTAAGTATAGCATCATATCATCAGCAAAGAGTGATAATTTGGTTTTCTTATTATCTACTCTAATTACTTTAATCTCTTTTTTCTTCTCTTATTAGCAAAGCTAGCATTTCTAATACAATATTGAATAGTAATGGTGATCGTGGGCAACCTTGTTTTACTCCTGATGTTATTGGGAATGGTTCCAATTTATCCCCATTACATATGATGTTACAGATGCTATTTTAAGGAAAAGTCCATTTATTCCTGTACTCTCAAGTGTTTTTAATAGGAATGGATGTTGGATTTTATCAAATGCTTTTTCTGCATCTATTGAGATGATCATATGATTTTTGTTAATTTGGTTATTAATATAGTAAATTATGCTAATAGTTTTCCTAACTAGCCCTGCATTCCTGGTATAAATCCTATTTCGTCATGGTGTATTATCCTGGCGATGACTTTCCGCAATCTCTTTGCTAATATTTTATTTAAGATTTTAGTATCAATATTCATTAGGGAGATTGGTCTATAATTTTCTTTCTCTGTTTTCAATCTACCTAGTTTAGGTATCAGTACCATGTCTGTGTCATAAGGAATTTGGTAGGACTCCTTCATTCCCTATTTTTTCAAATAGTTTATATGATATTGGAGTTAATTGTTCTTTAAATGTTTGATAGAATTTACATGTAAATCCATCTGGTCCTGGGGATTTTTTCTTAGGGAACTGATTAATAACTTGTTCTGCTTCTTTTTCTAACATGGGACTATTTAAGCAATTTACTTCCTCTTATGTTAATCTGGGAAGCCTATATTTTTCGAGGAAGTCATCCATTTCACTTAGGGTTTCAAATTTATTGGCATAAAGTTGGGCAAAGTAGCTCCTTATTATTTCTCTAATTTCCTCTTCATTGGTAGAAAGTTCTCCCTTTTCATTTTTAAGACTAACAATTTGATTTTCCTCTTTCCTTTTTCTAATCAGATTTACCAAAGGTTTATCTGTTTTATTGCTTTTTTTTTTCTCACAAAATCAACTCTTACTTTTATTTATTAATTCAATAGTTTTTATTTTTAATATTGTTAATTTCTCCTTTTAATTGGGGGTTTTTAATTTGGTCTTTTTCTAGCTTTTTAAGTTGCAAGCCCAATTCATTGATCTTTTCTTTCTCTATTTTATTCAAGTAAGCCTCTAAAGATATAAAATTTCCCATTATTACCTTTTTGGATGCATCCTACATATTTTGGTATGATGTCTCATTGTTGTCATTATATTGAGTGAAATTATTAATTATGTTTATAATTTGCTGTTTGACCCAATGAAGTAATAGATTTTTAGAGTTTTAAAAGACCATCATCTGAGAGTCCTCAGAAATTTGCTTATTTAAGAATCTTTTATCATTAGAAGTTAACATTTCCATAGAAGTGATGTCAGGACACATAGTTTAATAATCTCAGGTGCAAACAATATTAATAATTTAATTTAAAATATTTTAATAACAATAAAGGTCTTACAGGATTCGTGCCTTATTGATGGCTTACTTTTCTTATCATCTCCCTTATGTGATGGAGTAGGACTGGACCTTTGGTTATATTAGCATAGGGAACTTTTGGATTAAGAAAGTCTCTGTATTTGTGCAAATCACCTTCTCTGTAATTTGTAGCGTTTCAAATTCTGGATAACATCTTTGTCAGTATGTTATTACTAAGGCATTATTGAAAGCAGAAAGATAGTAAAAGTGACCTTGTTCATATAGAGTGAATTCCAGAGATGTATAGAATATTGTCTTCAGGTCAATGATTCAGAAATATCTTTCCAAAATATAGGAGATGATGGAACTTCTAAAAGTCTTTGTGCATCCATGTATTAATTTGGACCTTGAACCAAGTAAATGTGAGATTTCTTTCTCCGATTGATGGTCAAAGGATATGAACAAACAATTTTCAGATGATGAAATTGAAACTATTTCTACCCATATGAAAGAGTGTTCCAAATCACTATTGATCAGAGAAATGTAAATGAAGACAACTCTCAGATACCACTACACACCTTTCAGATTGGCTAAAATGACAGGAAAAAATAATGAGAGCAATTTGGAATTATGTCCCAAAAGTTATCAAACTGTGTATACCCTTTGATCCAGCAGTGCTACTACTGGGCTTATATCCCAAAGAAATACTAAAGAAGGGAAAAGGACCTGTATGTGCCAAAATGTTTGTGGCAGCCCTTTTTGTAGTGGCCAGAAACTGGAAAATGAATGGATATCCATCAATTGGAGACCAAAGTTAGGTAAATTATGGTATATGAATGTTATGGAATATTATTGTTCTGTAAGAAATGACCAACGGGATGAATATAGCGAGGCTTGGAGAGACTTACATCAACTGATGCTGAGTGAAATGAGCAGAACCAGGAGATCATTATATACTTCAACAACAATACTATATGAGGATGTATTCTGATGGAAGTGGATATCTTCAACATAGAGAAGAGCTAATTAAATTCCAATTGATCAATGATGGACAGAATCAGCTACATCCAGAAAAGGAACACTGGGAAATGAGTGTAAACTGTGAGCATTTTTTGTTTTTCTTCCCAGGTTATTTTTACCTTCTGAATCCAATTCTTCCTGTGCAACAAGAAATTCGGTTCTAAGATATACTATAACATATTTAACATGTATAAGTCTGCCATCTAGGGGAGGAGGTGGAGGGAAGGGAAGGAAAAGTTGGAACAGAAGTGAGTGCTAGGGATAATGTAAAAAATTACCTATGCATATGTTCTGTCAATAAAATGTTATAATAATAATAACAAAATAGTGATTAGAAATTTGGGAAGGAAGCTATATGTACCATAAGACTATAAAGAATTATAGATAGGGTTGATAGAGAATAGATAGAATTAGGTAAAGTATGATAGAATGATTGGTGTTAAAATGTCTAATTCCTAAATATATTCAAAGTGATCTTAATCAAGCTCAGCAACTTTCAGTGTGAAAGTAAAGCCAGGTTGGTGAATGATTTCTGTAACTGGACTCCATGGGAGTGAATATTCTCTGGCCAGTTCAATAGTTGAAAAAGTATTACTAAATAGGAAAGACAAGAGAAAAAAAAAAAGTTATTAAAGAATAGTTTTTACTTTGTGATGACTCTGGTGGCATTTGATTTATCTAGAACAAAGTAAAATAACTAAATTTATGACATACAATAACCCTTAAAACTTTCTACAGTTTAAATAAATGTTTATATTCATTTTTTTAAAATGTGAGATTTCTGTAAGATACCATAAGAAGACACTTTCTAATTCAACAAATGTCTAAGTGCTTATAGTATACGAGCTACTATATGTTAATTGCTAGTATTATAAAGATAAGACAAAGACCCCTGTTTTTAAGAAGTTTATAATCTATTGGGGGTGGAGAATATACTTTTAATTAAGTACTCTGCAGAGAGTTACTTCACTTTTTATGACAACCTTCTGGATCAGAACTTGCCATCAAATCCCAAATCAGCCAGTCTTTTTTCACCTACACATATTTCCTGCTGACTTAGAAAATAGTAATTATTAATAACATAAACCATTTCATCTGTGTAATTCAGGGTTTGGCGGTCTGTTACTGTCCTTTGCTCAAGGACTAAAATTAAAAAAAAAAAAATACAGTTAACTACTAGTCCAAATTGAAGTCACTGCAGAGCTAACATTTGGGTGAATGCATTTTTGTTGAGATTTGTAACGTGCTCTCCTGGCAGTTACTATTACTAGTCTGTCCTAGATCCACCAGAGTACCTTTGACCACTGTCCTCTGCAGTGTGAACTCTACCCGGCTCGCCTCCTCTGAGGCCTTCAAAGGTCTCTGGCCACAATCTCTTGAATCTATAGCTTAATAACCAGTAGCATACTCAAGAACAGCCACGTGTAATCTTAAAAGCCTTTATTATACCTACTCACATAATGCCCTAACTGATGCCCTGACTTGTTGGTTCCCTTACCTCTTTTGGCTATCCATTATAAGTGTATACCCTCTTGCTCTCTTCTATCTACATATGTATGTTTATATATATATATATATATGTATGTGTGTGTGTGTATATCTATGTATGTATATGTGTTGAACCAATTGTGCCAAAATATAAAAACATACATACAGGCTTTGTTGCAATTGGTTTGATAAAACTTAATTATCATATTTGTTACTCTATTAATGTGAAAGGATTCTTAATGTTGCTTCTTATTTCATTGGCAAGTCCTTTGTAATCATATGTGTGTTAATTGAATCTAACAATTTTGAAACATTATTCGTTCATAGTCTCATGCAAGTCACCACCACAGTCATAGTCATGAGGACCAACCCCTTCAAGCAAGCAGAGGACCACTTTTCAGTCATCTCTCTTCTCAAAATATAGAAGAAAGTACTTACTTTGACTCTACTTGGAAAGGCCTTACAGCTCTAGGAGGCTTATATTTCATGTTTCTTGCTGAACATCTAATCACATTGATCAAACAATTTAAGGATAAAAAGAAAAAGGTAAAATAATATTATCTAATATTTAAAGTATTTGAAAAGCTCTTCATGCTGATAGGTGGCATATCTGCAATGCAAGATCTTAGATTTGGGAACTTGGTAGTCTTTAGTAAATTTACTACTTAAGGAGTATTTGTAGGTCTTAGTTCTTCTAGATTATCCTTCCCTAAAGTCTCCAACACTTGATGAGATGGAAAAGGACAAAGGTAAATGATAAGGCATATGGCATTAACAGGGCTTCTTAGACCCAGAAATGTGGTAGGTACCCAGTAAGTATTAGTTGATGACAGTAGTGAGCATTGCTTTGAAAATGCTGTGGTCTACCTGCTAGCTAGGGGAGGGAGTGGGGAAAGGAGAGGAAAATTTGGAACAAAAGGTCTTGCAAGGGTCAGTGTTGGAAATACTCATACATATGCTTTGTAAGTAAAAAGCTTTAATTTAAAAAAAAAAATGCTGTTCTATAATTTACCTTTGTTGGGGTGGAGGTGGGGGGAGGCACTCACTCAGTCTTCCCAACTGGTTCTCTTTTTTTTTTTCTTTTCTTTTTTTTTTGGCTGAGGCAGTTGGGGTAACTTGCCCAGGATCACACAGCTAGGAAGTGTTAAGTGTCTGAGGTCAAATTTGAACTCAGGTCCTCCTGACTGCAGGGCTGGTGCTCTATCCACTGTGCCACCTACCTGCCCCCTTTCATTTTCTTTTGACAGTACCTTTTCAGTTATATTATTGATATTATTGGTGCTTTAAAGACCTCTTTCCTCATCAATCCTAGTGGTTCCTGTAGGAGGTACTTTTCCTGCAGCTTACTTTAATTTTGACAAGTAGGTATGGGAGAGTTTTCTAGCCCTTGACATGAGTGCCCTCTTTTTTGACTTAATTCAACAAATATATCTTTAGTGCCTTATTATAAACAGGGCCCTATCTTAGTAATATATGCAAGATATTTTAGTTCTAGGTGGTTCTCTATTGGGCTGCTGGATGGCACAGTCCACAGAGTACCTGGCCTAAAGTCTGAATCATCTTCCTGACTTAAGATCTGGCCTCATATACTTAATCCTGTGATCCTGTTTGCCTCAGAGTTCTTTTTGGTAAAATGAGCCAGAGAAGGAAATTACAAACCACTTTAGTATCTTTGCCAAGAAAACCCTAAAGCAAGTTATAAAGAATTGGACATTACTGAAGAGCAAAAAATGCACTATTACAAAAAAGGTGTTTTCTAGCTTTTCATGCCTGATGAATATAAATGTCAATACTGTTTTTTATGATAATAAAGGATTTTTTTCTGGCCTCTTCACAAGAAATGATAAAAAACAAATTTCAGTCTAATGAATCATTATACTTTTCTAAGAGAAGCACTACTTGCATTAATCTTTAGAATTAATGACCTTCTGTTATAGCTGGATAACTGGGGTCCCCTGTGAATTATTATTTTAAATATTAAGGAAATTAATACAGCCAAAAATCATAAATTGGGGAAGAAACATACAATTCTGAGGCATTATAACTTTCATATTGTTATATATATATGTGTGTGTTATTCTCTCTCAAATGTTTGACTTTTAGATGTTTTCAAATATTGTTAAAATATTACTTTCCCTTGATTCTTTAGACTCAAAAAAAACCCGAAAGTGATGATGAGATGGAGATTAAGAAACAGTTGTCCAAGTATGAATCTCAGCTTTCAACAAATGAAGAGAAGTTAGACACAGATGATCGTAAGTTCGGGTTATCAGATCTAAGAAAGAACTCTGCAGTATCCCTTTATCTTGATCAGAAGAGCTAATATTTTATTTCCTAATGAAGAGTGACATATTATGTTGTATACTCTCTAAAAGTGATAGAAAGTGAGAATGTCTTCATTTTTAGAGGAAATTTGCTAGAAGATTCAAAACTGGCTACCCTTGGTTCTGTGGGACCTTACATTTTTAAAAAATAACTCATTTTGTTCCACTGAAGAAATCAGGTGATCTTGGCTAGGAGGTTATTTATTTTAGGGTTAGTCAAGTTTTATGCTCTCCTCTACTATATAGGATTTGCTTCTAGTGTAGTCTTTTAAAAATACCATTGTAACCAGGAATTTGAACTCAAGCCAGACACTGAAATAAAGAATACTAAGGTAATGAACCCAAATGAGAATTTTTTAAAACCAAATCAAAGTTTTATCCAAAAATTCTTCAGATCAAGAAATTTCTCTTCCCTATTATAGTTCTGTAGATGAGAAACTTGAGGCTCAGAGAGATTAAGTAATCATAAAGGTAATAAATAAACTCTGTTACAAATTGTTGTGAGGGTCCAAGAAGGTGACATATGGAAGGCTTCACTTGCTTTCAGATCCTACTGCTATTATGCCTATACCTGTCACCAGACAAAAACATATAGCTATAAGTAGTGTATCTGGGATTAAAACCCATGTTCTTGAATCCCAAATTCATTGTCTTTTGCATATCCTGCTGCGTTTCATTGCTTACATCATCATTGTTGGCATCTCTTGGAGAGAATTCATAGTGGTGGTTTATTTAGTATTTTGCCTTTTGATTCACTTTTGTGAGGTATATATAGACATTACCTGATTTTTTGTTTTCATCATCAACTATCCCTAATCTTCTAATGTTTTATCTGACTTTAGGATTATAGACAATTGTCTTTGGATTTACAGTTCCTGGTGCAAAGAAAGCATACTTTGTTATGAGTTTGGTGTTTATTAATGGATAGTAATTGCTACATTTACTCAAGACTTGGAAAAAGGCTTGACAAATTTCTACTCATAGGATGTGTCTAATAAATGTTGGGTATCTAATTCCTCCTTTTTACACACATACACACACACACACACACAGTCACACTTAACTGATAGTTTTGAAAGGCTCTTATTTGGTCCTTGAAAAAGCTCCATACTCAGTGCCTCCACTTCATTTCCTCTACTTAGCTATTGCTGCTTCCCTGCTGCCTATACATTTTCCCACATCTTCTCCATCTTCAAGAAATCCTCACTTGATCCATCTGTCCTCGCTAGCTATTGTGCAGTTTCCTCCCTTTTGAGGCTTAACTCCTTAAGAGACTTGTCTATCATCAATCCTTCTACCTCCTTTTGTCTCATTCCCTTAGCTCTCTCTGATCTGGATTCTAATCTCGTCATTCAAATGAAACTGCTTTTTCCAAAGTGACCAATTATTTAGTTTCTAGATATAGTCAGGCAGTTTCATAATTTGCTATTTCTACCTCCACAATATAGCTTGTCATCCAAACTATTATCTCTTCACATGAGCTAACACTAGTTTCAGCCCATCAATACCTTTCATCTAAGTTATTAAAACAGCTTCCTAATTAGTCTCATTTCATCAAACCTGTCACCTCCCTGTTCCATCTTTTTTTTTTTTTTTTTTTTTTTTTTTTTTTTTTTTGAGGCTGGGGTTAAGTGACTTGCCCAGAGTCACACAGCTAGAAAGTGTTAAGTGTCTGAGACCAGATTTGAACTCAGGTCCTCCTCAATTCAGGGCTGGTGCTCTATCCACTGCGCCATCTAGCTGCTCCCCCTGTTCCATCTTGTACTCTTCTGTCAAAGTAATTTTCCTTAAGCTCAGATCTGACCTTATAGCTCTCCTATTCATCTAACTTCAGTGCCTTCCTATTTATTTAGGATAAAATATAAACTCCTTTTTAACTTTTAAAATCTTTCACAACTTGACCTAGACCTATCTTTCTAGACTTATTGAACATTTCTTTCCCACACACTGTAATCTAGTCAATCAGTAAGCATTTTGTAACACTTTCTGCGTGCCAGACACTGTGTTAACCACTTGGGATACAAAGAAATGTTAAAGATAATTTTTATTCTCAAAGAGCTCATGATCATATAGACCACTGTATATAAATGCCAGTGTAAATAGGAGGTAATCTCAGAGGGAATTAGGATTTAGAAATAAGAGAGAGCATTCCAGGGATAGGAAATAGGTACCGAAAATGTCTGGAGTTGGAAGATGGGTTGGTTTGTTCAAGGAACAGCAAGGAGCCATGGATTGAAATGTAAATGGGGGAGGAAATAAAGCAAAACATTGTAAAGGAAGGAAGGGGCCAGGTTATTAAAGGCTTTGAATTCTAGAGTATTTTATATTTGTTCCTAGAAATGATAGGAAGCTGCTGGAGTTTATTGCATAGAGGACACTGATATAGGGAGACCTGCATTTTAGGATAATTGATTTGATAGCTGAGTGAAGTCTGGACAGTGGGGAAAGGATTGAATCAAAGAGACTAACACCAACTAGCAAATTATTGCATAAAAAGACATAAAAATTTGTATCAGAGTAGTTGTAGTATCAGAGAAGAGAAGACAGTACATGTAAGAGATGTTACAAAGATAGGATTGACAGGGGGTTGCAATATGTTGATTATGGCAGAGTGAGAGTGAGAAGTTGGGGATGACATCTATGTTGTATGCCTGGGAGGTTAGTGGTACACCAACATTAATAAGAAAGTTTGGAAGAGGAAGGCACTTAGTGGAAAGAAAATGAATTCAGTTTTGTGCATATTGAATTTAAGATATCAATAGGACATTCAGTAACTGGAAATTCAGGGACTTGACCTTAGGGTAGAAGTTAAGGCTAGTTAAGTAGATTTGAAAGTAAACATAGAAATGGTCATTGAATCTATAGGAGCCGATGAGATTAAGGGAAATAGAGGAGCCAAGAAGAGCTCTTGGAAGTATGCACTGTTAATACCCACTGTTAGCAGGCATGGCCTGGATCCTGTAAAGGAAATGAAGTAGAAGAACTAGATAGGCATAATATCACAGAAATTCAGAGAAATGAAGGTGTCACAAATTTTGGAGGCAGTAGTGAGGTGATAAAGGATGAGGACTAATAGGGGTAGCTAGATGGTCTAGTGAATTGAGCACTAACCCTGAAGTCAGGAGGACTTAGCTGTGTGACCCTGGGCAAGTCACTTAACCCCAATTATCTCAGCAAAAAAAAGGGGGGGCAGTGAGATAAAGATTGAAAAAAAGAGTCTTTGGATTTGGCAATTAAGAGATTTTTAGAAAACTTTGTAGAGGGCAAAAATGAAATTGGAAGCTAGAATTTAGAGAGTTAGAAGAGTTGGAAGAAAGAAAGTTTTGAGGGAGTTAAGCCACAAAAGGGAGGAGGTATAGAGGACACTAGCTACTAGGGATGAGTAGATCAAGTGAAGTTTTTTGAGGATAAAGACTTGGACATGTATGTAGGTAGTAAGAAGCAGCCAGGAGACAGAAAAAGATGAAGATGAGTGAGAGAGTAAGAATGATAGAGGGGGTGATCTGCTGGAGAAGATGGATAGAATGGGATCAGTTGTACATGAAAAAGGCTTTGCCTTGGAAAGGAGAAGGCACAACTCTTCATATGAAAATGCGGTAAAGACAGAATGGTTGTCAGAAGACATCTGGGAGATATGAATTGAAAAGGAAGACATTGTTGTGGTTTGTCCTTCTTTCTCCAGAAGGACCATGACATCAGGGAGATGATGCCATGACATGAATTGTGAATTGGATTTAAGTGAGGGCGGGCTGTGCATGGTCACCTTCCAGGGCCATCTGGGTCCGATGGCCAGATATAGATCAGGACAACTGGAGATGACCCTGGATGCAGGGAAAGGCCTTGGCCTTTTTAAGCTAGGGTCTTCACCTGGTCTCAGATTGAGGCCACATCTATTAAGGCTAGTAATTGAGGCAAACTGGCTAGAATTCTTTCTTAAGGACCAGGCCTTAAACCAAAACCAGTCTGATTCTCATTGGCCACCAAGAGGTCCTGGGCCAAGCCCCATTTGGTCATTGTTTGGGGCCTGATTGACTCAAATTGAATGTAAATAACTTATTTCTGCTTTGGACAGAAACCCTAAGGGTCTTCCTGTCCCAGATCCATTCATTCATTTACTTATTTAGATTTTTTTTTTGGGGGGGGGAGGATGAAAGTGGAGATTTTTTTTGTCTTAGAAAGGCCAGGGTTTCTTATTTCATCCAGAGCCATCTCCAGCCATCTTGATCTATATCTTGCCACTGACACCATATGGCTCTGGAGGGGAAGGTGAGGCCGGTGACCTTCTACAACCCTTCCTCACTTAAGTCCAATTCATCTGCTTGTCATGGTATCACCTCCCTGATGTCATACTCCTAAGGAAGGACAAACAACAACCTCTGAGAAGGGGAGGAGAAGAGGGTGATCTCAATGAAATATCCACTTTTTTTCAGTAAAATGTTGTGTGGGGTAGTGACCCTTAGCAAATTAAAATCAAAGTAAAAAGCAAAAAAAAAGGTTTTATTTGTAAATTTAAAAAGGATTATTTATAAGGGCAACTCCCAATAGGCAAAGTGTCAGTAGAGAACTGCAAAGCACAAACTGTAAAACACAAGATTATATAGACCCTAAGGCAGAAGCCCCCACCCTCCTCTGATTTTTTCTCCCATTGTCTAGGGAAGCCCAGGCTTACACTATAAAAAAAAGGAAATTTATGGAGAAACAAACGACTATTAACAAATAAACTTATTACCCATCAAGCACCAATTAGTGCTAATTAAGGGGGGGGGGGAACAGGAGGGGAAATATTCATCCAAGACAATCAAATACCTGCAGCTTTTAGTTATAGCTCAATTTGTTATTGCAAAGTCTCGATTCATAATTAGGGCATGGATAGAACCCACATCCTTATGTCAAGTGTTCACTCAGTTTATCCCACTCAGTGTGATATAGGGTTTTTAAATTGAAAGGCTGAGAAGTTTGAGGAGGGATGAAAGAAAAAGTTTGGCCCAACCACTATGGTTAGTGACTATTGAGTTAGTTGATTAGAGAGCTTTAAAAAGATGGTGAGGCCCAACTGAGATGATGTAGTATTCTCTCTTTGTTCCTCACATGAAATTTGGTGTCTCTTCTTTTGCTTGAAGCCTTTCCTGACTCTGCCTCTAAATAGTAGTGTTCTACTTACCAGATTTCTTGTATTAAACTGTCTTTTATATGTCTGTACTAATGTTATACTACTTTTCATTCCTTTTCTTTGTGCTTGTATCATTAGTATTTACCACAGTGCCTAGTACATAGACAATAAATGGTTGGTTGATTGTCACAATGTGGCCCATAGTCATAAAATAAGAGCCCTTAATTTGAATCTCTCCTTTCCTATTAATATTATTTTGTTTACATTTTAAAATTGTATTTAGACAACACATGTTTTTCCCCAGCTCAATTACCATATTCTTTCCAAATGGACATTTTAAAATCTAAATTCCTTGCTGTTGTTACCTAGGGCCTGAAGGTTATATAGGGGCAGAATCACAAGACCCTGCACACTTCGATTCTCAACAACCAGCAGTATTGGAAGAAGAGGAAGTCATGATAGCTCACTCTCATCCGCAAGAAGTTTACAATGAATATGTATCTAGAGGGTGCAAGAATAAATGTCATTCCCATTTCCATGATACTCTAGGCCAATCAGATGATCTCATTCATCATCATCATGATTACCATCATATTCTACATCACCACCATCATCAGAATCATCATCCTCACAGTCACAGTCAGCGCTACTCTCGGGAAGAGTTGAAAGATGCTGGCATAGCCACATTAGCCTGGATGGTGATCATGGGTGATGGCTTACACAATTTCAGTGACGGTCTAGCAATTGGTAAGTATGTCTATATACATTTTTTTTGAAGTACTAATATCATAAAATATTTCTTTGATCGATAATCCATGTATAGTGTTTTCTTAAGCAGCTAAGATTTTTAAATGGGTAAATATCTAATTTTAGATATTTGTGGATGGAATATGTAATGATTATCCATTTATGACTTTTAAAGTTCATGGATAGCCAAGATATCAATGTTTAATCTTCCCATATCCTGTTTGACCACATCCAGTGTACCTTGCTTCATAGATTTTACATTCCAAGTTCCTGTGCAATATTGATCTTTATAGTATTGAACTTTCCTTTTATCAACAAGCACATCTGCAGCTGAGCTTTTTACCTTTGACCTAGCTGCTTCATTAGTCCTGGAGAAACCTGTAGTTGTCCTCCATTCTTTCCCAGTAGTGTATTAAACACCCTTGGACACAAGAAGCTTATTTTCTGATGTCATCTCTTTTATCATTTTAATGACTTTCTTGACAAAGATATTGGAATGCTTTGCCATTTCCTTCTCTAGTGGATCACCTTTTTTCAGAATGCTCCACTATTGCTTCTCTGTCTTGGGCAATCCTGTATAACATAGCTTATAGTTTTACTGGGCTAAGCCAGCCCTTCTGCCAAAATACCATGATCCAGGAGAGAATATAAAAAATTGCTCTGATTCTGTTTACCTTCCTCTGTATCATTTTATATAATTCTTCTGAGGTTTCTCTGAAACCATCTCCTTCATTATTTCTCATAGCACACTAACATGTAGTCTATCTCATTTACATGCCTTAACTTGTTCTACCATTCTCCAATTATGGATATCCCCTCAGATTCCCATTGTTTTTTCACCTCAAAGAGAGCTAAAAATATTTTTGTACATCCTTAGTTAGAATTTGTTTTGCTGATCCTTCCCTTAACTTCCAATAATCTCCCCTTCCTTGTCTTTCCTTCTTATTTCTCTGTTGAGTTAAATGTATTTCTATACTCAGCTGTATGTATATATTCTCTCCTTTGACTGGTTCAGATGAGTGAAGTTCAGGTGTCAGCCACTGCCCTTCAACCCCTCTTCCATGTTGGTACAAACTATTCTTTGAAGAGCTCCTTGATTTTATGAGATAATTTACTTTTATTTTCTTGCTTTCCTTCTAATGTATTTTTCTTACTTTCCCTTTCCACCAGCCCTGAATTCAGGAGGACCTGAGTTTAAATCTGGTCTCAGACACTTAACACTTCCTAGCTGTGTGACCCTGGGCAAGTCACTTAACCCCGGGGGGGGGGGGGAGAGAAGATCTATAGAATTGTTTGGGTTTACTTTTTCTTTTTCTTAATTCCTGTGTTTGAACTTTTAAGATTTATATACAGCTCAGGTCTTTTCATCAGGAATGGATTTCATGATATTCAAATGGTAGTCTTATGTTTTGTTTTTTTTCCCTTTTTCCCCTTGGTCTATTTTCTTGTTCAGTTCTTTGGCAAAGATACCTTACATTTTCTTCAAATTTTTTGCCAGTTTCTTGACCTTATTTTAATATTTCCTGTTTCATGGAGTCATCAGTTTTCATTTGGTCCATTCTGATTTTCAGTGAGTTTGTTTCTTAGCCAAGATTTTGTGTATGCTGTGCCAAGCTATTTATTCCCTTCCCAATTCTTCCTTCCTTCCACCTTTCTTGCTCTCATTTCACATTTATAAAAGCATTTTAAAGTCTTTTTAAACTCCAGGTTCATTTTTCCCAGGAATTCTAGATGAATTTGTGTCCAAATTATGTTTTTATCTAAGGTTTTACTTACAGTTATCTTAGAGTCGTTCTTTTCTAGTTTTGTGTCATAGGCTATCCTGTCATCTTAATAGCTTTTTATGGTGGAATTCTTTTTTGGCTTGGCCATTCTTTCAGTTTATTTTCTGATTTCATACTTCATGTTGTGGACTGGCTCTATGCACTTAATGACAAATTTGTGATGAAACTCTTTAACGCTAAAAGTGTGTTTAGCAAAACAGTGAAAAGAAGTATAGTAATCTCAAAATGCCTCCAAACATACTTAGAAATTGCACCAGACTGAATCTAGTTGAGGAAAATCCAAGAAAGTTACTGGGCTGTTCCTGTTGCTAATTTGTTGGAGTGTGGAGTGTTATGTTATTCTAGGATCTAGCTGACTATAGGTATCTCTAAGTTATTAATGCTCCTAAAGTAGTCTGATCCAGGGCAGAGTCTTCTGTAAGTTCTTGATCTGAGTTTGGGTGTGGGCAGCAGAAAACTTGTTGAATTCAGCCACTCTCCAGTTGGAAAGTTCAGATTGAGAGTGAGAACTACTTCCCTTTAGTTTGGGATTCTTGCTCTGGTTATTCCTTCATAGGCTTACAAATGAACTCAAAGTTAGAAGAACTAAGATCCCACTCTGCTTTTGGAATTTGAGCCTCCCTACTGCTGCTTTTGAAGTATCAATATATCTGTCTTATCTCCTTCTATTGACCTGAGGAAATAATTCACTGTTTCTTTTTTGAATTCCCCAATCAGGATTCAGTCTGGTGCAATTTCTAGACCTGTTTGGAGAGGTTTTAAGGGGGAGCTCGCTGTACTTTTTCCTGCTATTCTGCAATCTTGACTCCACTTCTCCAAAACATACTTTTAGCATTATTTAGATATTTTGTCATAAACTTGATTGTAAACATCAATAAAAGCAATTAGTAAAGCAATTTTAATGCATGAAATATGTAAACTTTTCCAGCACTCCCTCCGTTTTCATCAGGAATCTTTGTCTCTTCATTGCCATCTGCTTTTCTTCATATATGGCTCTTCTTACAACATTATTGGCATACTCTGTTATTGTGATTATTTTTCACTTTGTGTGTCTGTTTCTCCACATTTCTGCCTGTATAGTTTTGAATTATATTTGTCAATTTTGTTGTTAGTTTCTATCTGATTATTAACGAATTAAGTATTTTTTCAAGTACTTATTAACTTATTTCTTTGGAATATTGTCAACATTTTGGAAAAAAAAACCCTTTTTTAGCTTATATTTTAACTTTTGATTATATTAAGTCATGGGAAGTATGCACTAGGATAATAAGTTTTTCAAATTTCAAAACATGTCTGATTTTACCATCTTGATTATGATTATACCTATGGTTAACTTTACTGAATAGAATAGAAACCAGTAAAGAATAACTTTCTGTCTTACAAATTTGATTTAAGGTTATTTTTTTAATGTCATTTCTTTTTTGGGGTTTGGTTGAAAGTTTTCAGGGTTTTGTAGACTTTATTTTACATAGACCAAAATTTTACTTACCTTAAACTAAATTTAAATTTGTAATTTCTGATGCTTTATGCTTCCTTTTCACAGGGGCAGCTTTTACAGAAGGATTATCAAGTGGTTTAAGTACTTCAGTTGCTGTCTTTTGTCATGAATTACCTCACGAATTAGGTAAGAAACATTTTTAATCTGCTTTTTTAAGATACTTATGTGAGGTGTTCTTTTGCTACTGAACTATCAAAATTTTTAGAATCATTTGTTTCTCTGAATTAAGTCACCAGGTATAATGATTTTAGAGTACCAAATATTGATTCACTTATAGGTGCACTATTGACTTCAAAAGATTATGGTTTGTCTCCCTAAATAGTTTTTTCAATTATCTTCTTTACCAATCACAAGCATCTAAATAAATCCAATCATACCCAAATGAATATGTGACCTCATTTTTTGGGAAAGTTTGTGCTATCAGTGAAAATTTGCCTGCCCATGGTTTGAGACTTAATCAAATTCTCCCATATGTTCACCTAAGAATTTTTTTTAAAGAAATTTCCTAGAGAACTTTTTTGAGTTCACCTGATACCTCAGTCAAGCACTTTGCAATATTCATCTTTTATCAATCATATGACAAATCTTTCTTCTATTCTTATTTGATATATCTTTGTATTTATTTATTTTAAATTAAATTTACTAAATTCCATTTTCTTTCCTTTCTTAATTTGTCACTTAATCTAGTTCAAATTGGCCCCTCTTTCCAGCTCGTCTATTGTTATCATTTTTTCACTTTGAAAGATAAAATTTTTTTGATAAATATCTTTTTTTTATATATCTTCTACTTTACCTATATCACTTCCCTCATTCCCTTCCTTAGAATTGGCCATATTTTATAATGCAGAATAAGAGAAAGAAAATAAAATAGGAAATAAGAGAAAAGGGTTGAGTAAAAGTAACCTATGAAAAACATGAGATTACTTGTAATGTTGCATACACATGGTTCTGCCCCTCTGCAAAGGAGTAGGGACAGCTGTCTTCTGAGAATTATTCCTTGGGACAAAGCTTTGTCATTATGATTTCAAAGTATTTAGTTTTGATTGTTATTATTCTTACCATTCATTGGTACATTGTTGTAGTCATCGACTCTATTGTTTTCTTGATTATTTTGCTTACTTTCTTTATATCAGTTAATGTTATACAAATTAAGAAAGCAAAATAATCAATTTATATCATATTTAACATTTCTTATAGCATAATAATATTCTGTTATACTCACGTATGATAATTTGTTTATAATTTTTACTTTATTTTCAATTTTTTGCTACCACAAAAATTGTTGCTATAAATAGTTTGATGTAAGAAAAGACCTTTCTGTCATTAATTTCCTTAGAGTATATGTTTAAGTACTGGAATCTCTAGGTCAAAATTATGGCATATTAAGTCACTTTCTTCAAATGATTCCCAATAACTTTCTAGAATAGTTGTATCAGTCATCCTCCACCCCCAACAATGTATTAATATTCTTGTCTTTCCACAATCCTTCCAACATTTGACTGTTCTTATCTTTTGTCATCTCTACCAATTTGCTGGGTGTGAGGGGAAACCTCAAGGTTATATTATCTCTCTTATTATTTGTGATTTGAATTGTTTATTCATATACTTTGACCCCATATCTATTTGGGAATAGCTTTTGGTCTTATATAGACAATGGAAATATATGTTATCTTAGATGATGGAAATATATATCTTAAATATCACACCCTTATTAGTGATATTTGAAATATTGTTTTTTATGTACAGATAATCACTTTTCTTTTTATTCCAGTTGCATTTATTTTGTTCATGCAAAAGTTTTTCACTTTCATGCAGTCAAAATGATCTATTTTGTCTTTTGTAAACCACATCTAGTCCTATATTTGCTTATGTAGTCATCCCCTCAAAATAGTACTTCACATTATAAAGCAGCAGTCATCAAAACTGTTTGGTATTGGTTAAAAAATAGAGAAGTTGATAAAAGTGAGAATCAGAAATATTAAAGCCCAGTAATCCAGTGTTTAGTAAACCTGAAAACATAGAACTCCCTATTTCAGAAGAAAACTATAAAGCAGACCAGAGATTCTTTGCTAGACATCTACTCCAGGAAGGTCATTCATAAAAAGGAAGTCCCATATGTATACCAAAATATTTATAGTAACACTTTTTAAGGTAGCAAAAAAATTGGAAACAAAGTAGATGCACATAAACTGGAAATGACTAAACAGTATTTAGTCATATTAATATAATCAATATAACTGTGCTGTAAAAAAATTTTTGAATATGGAGAAAAATTAAATACCCTACATGGACTGATGAAAAATGCAATAGAGTCAGGAAAAGATTGTATACAATGACTATAATGGTGTGAATCATAAATTTAAAAAAAAATGAATTTTGCAAAATTACAAAGAATAAAACATGGCCCTAAAAAAAAGGGATAAGAAAAGACACTTCCTCCCAACCCTTTGTAGAAATAGATCTGCAAATGTGGAACAACATTGTATAGATTTTCAGATTTGTTTTTTAATATTTTTAAGTGATTTGTTTTACTTTTTTAAAAAGTTATTTCTTTTATGCAGTGGCTCTCTAGGAAGTGAGGGGGAAATGATAATAGAAGGGGAGAATGTAGATAATTTTTTTTAAAAAAGATAACAATTAAAATTTTATTTTAAAAATTTACCTCCAGAACTAATTAAAAAAAAAAAAAAAAAAAAACCAAATGAAGATGGCCTAGCTGTACCAGATCTAAAACTGTATTATAAAGCAGTGGTCATCAAAACCATTTGTTACTGGCTAAGAAATAGACTAGTTGATCAGTGGAATAGGTTAGGTTCACAGGACAAAATAGTCAATAACTATAACAATCCTAGTGTTTGACAAACCCGAAGACTCCAGATTTTTGGATAAGAATTCACTATTTGACAAAAACTGCTGGGAAAATTGGAAGAACATAGGATAGTTTACCTCTCAGACCTGTGGAGGAGGAAGGAATTTGTGACCAAAGAACTAGAGATTATTATTGATCACAAAATAGATAATTTTGATTATATGAAGTTTAAAAGTTTTTGTACAAACAAAACTAATGCAGACAATATTAGAAAAAAAGCAATAAACTGAGAAAACATTTTTACATTCAAAGGTTCTGATAAAGACCACATTTCCAAAATATATAAAGAATTGACTCAAATTTATAAGGAATCAAACCAGTCTCCAATTGATAAATGGTCAAAGGATATGAACAGACAATTTTCAGATAAAGAAATTGAAGCTATTTCTACTCATATGAAGCTATTTCTACTCATACTCCAAATCATTATTGATCAGAGAAATGCAAATTAAGACAACTCTGAGATATCACTACACACCTCTCAGCTTGGCTAAGATGACAGGAAAAGATAATGATGAATGTCGGAGGGGATGTGGGAAAACTGGGACACTGATACATTGTTAGTTGAACTGTGAATGGATCCAGTCATTCTGGAGAGCCAATTTGGAACTATGCTCAAAAAGTGCAAACTGTGCATACCCTTTGAGTTTGTTTTTGTTTTTGTTTTTTAACATCTGTATCATAATGGAATGAGAAAATTTTTTAAATCAAAAAGTTTCTTAATTCCAAAAAAAAGTCTCTTTTTTTGTGAAAAGTATAATTTTGTCTGAATAATTTAGTTTTGTTAGAATATGGTGAACTTGGTAATTTATTTCTCTTTAAAATCTAAGATTGCCTTTTTATACACGCATCTTCATACAATTAGCTTTTCATTGTTTTTGTTAATAATGAAGGAACTGCATAATGGCTGTTTTTGTTTCTCACACAGGTGATTTTGCGGTTTTGTTAAAGGCTGGTATGACAGTTAAACAAGCTGTTCTTTATAATGCCCTATCAGCCATGCTGGCTTATCTTGGAATGGCAACTGGAATTTTTATTGGTCATTATGCTGAAAATGTTTCTATGTGGATATTTGCACTTACTGCTGGCTTATTCATGTATGTTGCTCTGGTTGATATGGTAAGTTTTTATGCAATTAAATTATATTCTCCAGTCATAATAACCAACGACTAAAAATAATCAGCAAGAGATTCATTTTGAAAAAGATTTTATACAAAATATAATCATGATAAAATTTGTGAGGTTTGTCCTGAAGAACATCTGCAGCATCTGTTTTTTTGTAGACTATCGATCCCTGGTGTCAGCCCTCTCCTTTCTAACACATGTGACAGTGGTTTTTTTAGGCATTGGCAGTCCACAGTTAAGTTGAGTAGAGTAGCAAACATAGGACAATTAAATCAGTACTCAAAGTAGTAACAAATTGAAAACTTATATGGATAATAAGGTCTCTTTCCTTTAGAGCATTTAAAGGACAATTTAGTAATTGTAAACAAACAAGTTTCTTGAACGAACCTATATAACCACTGCTGGGAATGTTTAAGAAATTCATTGTGAAAATTATCCATGCATATGTACTGTCAAAAAAATTATAATCATAAAACTAATTAAAAAAAAAAAAGAAACTCATTGTGAAACTTCCATTTGTCAAATCTTATTTAATCTTAGCTGAAGAGGAAAGGGAGAAGGGAGAAAAGAATTCTGTGTTTTAGTGCGAAAATGTCTGTATTCTAGCCAGTGGCAATATAGGAAACTGTGGAGTGCAAAGTATCCTTAATTTTGATCTTCAAAGGGAAGAGTGTTTTCCTTAAGATTACAAATATCAACCCTTTGGTACAGAAAAGAATCTTTTGTTTCTGAGGTCTTAAAACCACCCTAGCAATTCTCACAGCATAAAACTATTTAAAGATATATACACAGAGAGGCAGCTGGGTGGCGCAGTGGATAGAGCACCAGCCTTGAATTCAGGAGGACCCGAGTTCAAATCTGCTCTCAGACATTTAACATTTCCTAGCTGTGTGACCCTGGGCAAGTCACTTAACCCCAGCCTCAGAAAAAGAAAAAGGTTAAAAAGGTATATACGCAGAAATTAAGATAACACAGTAACTTAGAACATTAAAATTATATCATGCTCTTTGAAATCTTGGATAACGTGATGGCACAATGGATAGAGTGCTGAGCCTGAAGTCAGGAACTCTCAAATTGAAATTTGGCCTTACTAGTGTATGAGTCATTTGGCAAGTCACGGAATCCTCTTTACCTCAATTTCCTCATCTATAAAATGATCTGGAGAAGGAAATGGCAAAATACTTATGTGTCTGCCAGGAAAACTCTAGATGGGGATACGGAGAGGTGGACATGACTCAAAAACAGCTGAACTATCACAGCAAAATTTGAGAACTACGAAATCAAGGCATTTTTGACACAGCAGTACAATGTTGTGATGAGCTGCATAGAGCTAATAGAGCTAATGGTCTTGATTTCTGCAAAACTGGCTAATTCTCTGAACCAGAACAGAGTAGCCAATGCTGCTGTATTTTGGCTGTGAGCCTCCCACTAGATTTCCCTAGCACGAGGAAGCCTCTCTACCCTGGGTCTCCCCCATTGAAACAGACCTTTCCTGAAGTTCTTCCAGAATATCTTCTGCTGAAACCTTGTTACATTCCAAATATTTGAGTCCTATCCCTCTAAAATCGTTCAGAGGCTTGCTCTGAATCTTAGGGAAGCCAGGAAGAACTATAACAAAGACCTGTCCACTCTCCACCATCTTGGCTCCATTCCCACCCCCCCAAGTTATTAATTCTCTCTATGATATAGTGATTTAGCCTTTATTTCTTCCTAAAGTAGCCCCTGCCCTTTTTAATCAGTTATCTAGTAAAACAGTGTATTTGTTGATATTTATATAGTGCTTTACAAAGTACTTTATGTACATTCTTATTTGATCCTCTTAATGTAATCTTGTAAAGAGTGAAGTTAGAGTCTTAGAATTTTAGAATTAGAAAAGAAAGGCCCTTGAGATTATTTTAATCTGACCCTCTCTTTTCCAGAGAAGTGAAAATAACTGCTCATAGTCACACAATTTAGATCATGCAGTAGTGAAACAAATAAGATAATAAATGTAAAAGCACTTAGCACACTGTCTGGCACATAGTAAGTTCTATATAAATTGTTATTGCTATTATTATTATTATCATTTTATATCAGGATCAATATAGCACACTGCCTCCTGTGTAAATGTAAAAGCACTTAGCACACTGTCTAGCACATAGTAAGTTCTATATAAATTGTTATTGCTATTATTATTATTATCATTTTATATCAGGATCAATATAGCACACTACCTCCTGTTTAATTCTTTCTTACATTATCAACATAGGCTTCCTTTGAAATTGCTTGTATTGTTACCAGTTCTATCTCCTAAGGCCAAATAAAACAAGTGTGATCTCTTAAAAGACAACCCTTCAGATATGGGAAAATGCTGTCATGTGTCTTTAACACTCCATTCAAGTTTCCCATCTCTGGACTTTTCCCAACTTCTCAATGTAACTTTGTCAACTATCACCTAAAATTTGAGTATAATCTGACTAGCATAGAATTTAATGGAGCCTGCGATTTGGAGATTGTACTTCTATGAATTCAATTATATAATCCTAAATTTTACCTTAAATCCATAGAAGCAAGTCTTGCCATTCTGTTTGTACTTATTAACTTTTCATTTTAAGCATAAGTTTTATTTTATGGAATATTATTTCCATCAGTCAAACATGAAAACCATAATAACCTAACTACCTGCAAATATTATTTTTCATAAATGTATTAGAACTATAGGAAATCTTAAAAATAATCTAGTTCGATATGTTTGTTTTAACAGATTATTAAGTTGAGGCCAGGGAAGGTATTAACTCTCTAATAATACTAGTGGTGGTGGAGCCAGGAAATATACTAAAATTAATTTAAACTTCAAATATTAGAGAATAAGACTATATTATAATAATATGCCTATATTACAGGTTAACTTTTAAAATTGGTTTATTTATTTATTATGTATTACTTAGGGAAAGAATGGTTTGATTCATGATAACTCCAAATATGTGCAATGGATTATATTTAAATGTGATACTACAGTTTTATAGGATGTATACTTTTATCCTAAAGCTTCTATAAAAATCATTTATGAAATCATTATGTGGCAGTGTTGCCATATAAATTAACATATTATATAATAAATTGTTCAAAGTTAGTATCTACCTGTAGGGCTGGATTTTATCATTGTAATGATTCTTTTATTTTTTTAGGTGCCCGAGATGCTTCACAATGATGCTAGTGACCATGGATGTAGCCGCTGGGGATATTTTCTGTTACAGAATGCTGGGATACTACTGGGTTTTGGTATTATGTTACTTATTTCTGTGTTTGAACATAAAATTGTATTCAGTATAAATTTTTAAATTGGGTCATTAATGTTAGAATAAATCTTTTCTACTTATTTGTTGCTCTATTTCATATATAGGTCATAGGGGAACCGGGTTTTGTTTTGTTTTTATTTTTTTATGTGCTTCATGAGTTTGTACTTAGTAGTACTTGAAATTTTGTATTAAGTATTGCTGTTGGTTATGACTGTAAAATTGGTTATTGAAGTAACAAAAGGTACATTTTAATGATGTTTTAAGTTATTTTGTTCTGGAAATATAACTATGATGTTAGGGTTCACCAGTATTCACAGCTTTGCTGTATGGACAAGTACATGGCATGGCATGATCTATATATAGTTCAGTTTAAAAAAATTTTTTTTCTCTGATTTCTTCATAAAAAGTTTTCTAACATTGTTTTGCTCATATCAAATTTTAAACCTCTGAAGTTTTTCTGTAATCAGTTGGAGTCCTCAATATCCTAAGTTATGCTATCTGTGGGAGATGAAAGATTTATACTTGAATTTGAATTCAAGAGATGAGAAGATGTAGATAGTTTGTGTTGGGGGGGAGGGGGAAGGACCTATAAAGCAAGAGTGGTAGTCTGGGAGTGTTATATTATAATTACAAAAAATTCCCTGTTTAGCAGGTGAGGAAATAAAAGAATGTGAAGGCTTTGAAGTTGAGTGAAAGTTTAAAGGTTACATTGAAGAAAGAAGGAAAAAAAAAATTGGGGGCATTGATGTTTTAATATTCGTACTATACTCAGGTGTATATTTAGCCCTCTTTTTCTAATAAGAAAAAAATACAAATAGCTTGAATGAAATCATTGTAATACCAAACAGTATAATAGTTGACTGGAAACTCTTAAGTCATAAACCATAGTGTGCTGGGATACCAGGTTTAGACAGGAAACTCTTTCTTCTCCAGAATACTTAGGAAATGGATGCTTTTATTACATGTGACTTTCCCTACATGCCTATACCTACACTGCTAATTTTTAAAGAAATAGAATACAATTACTTGTAATTATAGCTACAAATTCTAAAACCTGGAAACTGTTGAATACATTTTGATCTTTCTTTGCTAATTAAGACATTCATGATCTTGGGTCAACATTTTGGACATTATTATTTCACGGTACTTTAGTTGTGACCCTGTGGCATGTTTTGATAAGTTTGTTTATTCTTTTTAATAAATCTTTTATATCAATTTCTTGTCATTTGTATAATTTTCATAAAATGAAAGTGGTAAATGTGTAAATGCAGAGATTCTACACTATTGTATCCTGGCTGCCTTTCTGTAAGCTCATATTAAAGACTAAAGAATCCTTTGCCAAATTTTGGCTTCTTTATCAGAAACACTGTGGGTATTACTTCTGTTACCTTTGAAATTCAACTTATACTACCCAAGTTCTTTAAATGTTTTAACCTGGATTTAAAGGTTTGTCCATCACCATTTAAAAAATTTTGTGCTGCTATCATTTATTAGGGCAGAGGTTCTTGATCTATTTTATGTCATAGATCCCTTCTACGGTTGACATCAAATTTGGTTAAAGTGTAGCAATCCACATGAGGTATTTTTCAAGTATAGATATAAGATCCTCTAATTTTATGTTCCTAATAGATTGAGTAAAATAGCAGAATACAAAATAAATCTCAATAATCATCATTATTTCCCTAAAGTGCTAACAAAAGCTAGAAAAAAATGATAATACCTACACAATGCGCCAAACATCTAGGAGTCAGTCTGCCAAAATATGCCTAGGATTTACATAACTGTAGCAATCAAGTACTTTTTAGAGAATTAAAGATATCTATTTGGAGGAAAGTTCACTGACCATGGTTAAGTCATATCAAGATAAGATTAATTTTTTTAAAAAATCAGATTTTAAATTTCACTGATACAGGGAACTCAGGTGAAGAAATCTCTTTTATCAATGCAGATCAGGAATTAGAGAAGACATTAATTAGAAAAGATCTGACTTTTGGCATGGTGGTCTGGCCTGATTAGGCAGCTGATAAGGAGAATATTGGGTGGAGGGCCTCTGTGGGAGTGAAACTAGGGTCTAAGTGTGCTGACCAGACATGTCCCAGGCTCTGACTATGAGTGAGATGGCAAAGAAGCAAGGACCTTGCTGGTTGTGGTCAATGCAAGAAAACTAAGTCCCTGCATTCTAGGGCAGGAGGGGGTAAGCTAATGCTTGAGCCACCTAAGGAACTACAGGGGACAAAAGTGTTTTTGTGTGATCACAGTTCTGGTGGTGGCTCAGTGATAGGAGTATTTGAGGTAACTTATAGACCAACATATAAGCCAGAGGAACAGTGACCATACCTAACTTTGGATTATAGAATACTGGAAGAACCAAGAGGTTAAAAAGTTCCCAGATGGAACTTAGAAAACAGCCAGAAAACCCTGAAGCCTGAGATATTCTCCAATCTAGGAGCAGAATCTGATTCTGACATTAAATTAATAGCCAAGAAACAGGCCATTTAGGAGAAAAAAGAAAAGTAAGAACAGCCTTTATAGCTCATTTGGTGATAGAGATTAGGGTTCAAACTCAGAAAAAGCCAAAACAGCTTTTTGTAAAGTTTCAAAGAAAAAGATAAAATGATCACAAGCCCAAACAGTTCTTGAAAGAGCTTCAAATGGACTTGTTTAAAAATCTAATAAGACCAGGACCAGATGGATTTATATGTGAATTCTTCCAAACATTTAAAGAACAATTAACTCCAATATCATATAAACTATTTGAAAAAAATAGGGAATGAAGGAGTCCTACCAAATTCCTTTTATGACACAGACATGATACTAATATCTAAACCTGGTAGGATGAAAACAGAGAAAGAAAATTATAGATCAACTTCCCTAATGAATATTGATGCAAAAATCTTAAATAAAATGTTAGCTAAGAGATTACAGAAAATCATCCCCAGGAAAATACACCATGACGATGTAGGATTTATACCAGAAATTCAGGGCTGGTTCAATATTAGGAAAACTATTAGCATAATTGACTATATCAATAACCAAATTAACAAAAATCATATGAGTATCTCAATAGATGCAGAAAAAGTATTTGATAAAATCCAACATCCATTCCTATTAAAAACACTAGAGAGTATAGGAATAAATGGACTTTTCCTTAAAATAGTACCATCAATTTCAAACCATGAACAAGCATCATATGTAATGGGGATAAACTAGAACTATTCCCAGTAAGAATAGGGGTGAAACAAGATTGCCCACTATCAATCACCATTACTATTCAATATTGTATTTAAAAATGCTAGCTTTGGCAATAAGGCTTGAAGAAAAAGAGATTAAAGGAATTAAAGTATGTAATGAGGAAACCAAATAATCAATTATTGCAGATGATATGACAGTAAACTTAGAGAACCTACTAGAAATAATCCACAACTTTAGCAAAATTGCAGGATACAAAATAAATCCACATAAATCCTCAGCATTTTTATACATCACTAACAAAATCCAACAGCAAATTAAAAAAAAAAAAAAATCTAATAAAGATTAAGGAAAAATTTGGAAAATAAAGTAATGAAAGAAAAGAAAAAATCAAGTGGAAAGAGATTTTAAAACTTACTGAAGAAGATAATTTCTTAAAAATTAGCATTGGACAAGGGGACTGATGATTTCATACAAAAAATGATGAAACAAAAGAAAAAAAAAAATTCACCAATAACTATCTGAAAGAGATCCCAAAATGAAAACTCGGAGTTCTCAAGTCAAGGAGAAAGTACTAAAAGCAACTAGGAAGAAACTATTTCAATATTAATACAATAATCCAAAGAGCAAAGGAGCTGGCAAAAATGCTGGAGTGGCTTACCGTTTGTATCTCCGGCTCATTTTATAGATGCAGAAACAGGTAAACAGGGTTGGTGACTTGTGCAAATTTGAACCTAGACAAATCTTCCTTACTTCATGTTTAGCACTGTATTCACTATACCATCTACCTGCCCAAAATTATATAAAATAGAATGAAGGGGAAAACAAAACTAGTAGTTATAACATGGAATGTGAATGGGATGAATTCACAAATTAAATGGGAATGGATAGCAGAATGAACCCAAAGCTAGAACCTAACAATAGTTTTTTACAAGAAACATTTAACAATGAAAAGAGATAGTAAAAATAAGTCTGGGGTAGAAATTGATTATGATGTGAAAAATAAAAAGTAGGGGTAGCAATCATCTCTAACAAAGTTAAAATAGATTTAATTAAATGAATTAAGGAAGAAAACTGCATTATAATAAAAAGTGCCATAGATAATGAAGTAACATCAATACTAAAATATGCAACAAATGCTATATCATTCAGAATGTTAAAGGAAGAGGTACTATGAATTATAGATGCAAGTAACAAAACTATAATGAAGGCATTTCAACTTTCTCTCACAGAACTAGATCTAACCAAGAACAAAAATCAAGGAGATTAATAGATTCCTGGATAACAGATCTCATAAGACATCTGAAGATAATTGAATGAGAATAGAAAAGAATATACCTTTTTCTCAACAGTACTTGGCACCTTTAAAAAATTGATGACCATATATTGTTAGTCCATAAAAACTTCATAGTTAAATGCAGAAAAGCAAAAACATTAAATGCATTCTTTTCACATCACAATGCAATAAAAATTACATTAAATAAAGGACCATAGAAACATTAAAAATTAATAAGCAAATTATAAGAGCAAAGAGCTGTCAGATCTGTGAATGAAAGAATTTATGACCAATGAGACAGAAAGCATCATAAAATATAAAATGGATAATTTTGATTATATTAAACTGTTTTTGCACAAGCAAAAAATGAATGCAAGATTTTCAGAAGGAAAATAGAAACAATATATGATCAAAGGGTACATAAATAGGCAGTTTTCAGATGACAAAATTAAAACTAATGATAGTCTAAATGAAAAAATGATTTGATAAAGTGAAATGTGCATAGAAGAATTGCACATAGATAACATTGATATTGGATTACTTGCTGTCTAGGGGAAGGCAGTGGGGAAAAGGAAGGAAGAAAAATTTGAAACACAAGATTTTGCAAGGATGAATGTTGAAAACTAATTTTGCATGTATTTTGTAAGTAAAAAGCTATTGTTTAAAAAAATGCTCTAAGTCACGATTGAAGAAATGCAAATTTAAACAACTCTGAGATATTATCTCATACCTATCAGATTGGCTAATGTGACAAAAAAAGGGAAATGAAAAATGGTGGAGAAAATATGGGAAAATTGGAACCTTACTGCATTCTTGGTGGAGTTGTAAACTGATCCAACCATTCTGAAGAGAAATTTGGAATTATGCCCAAAGGGTAACCAACATACATACCCTTTGATTGAACAATACCACTACTAAGTCTATATCCTGAAGAGATCATAAAAAAATGAAAAAGTATCTTCTTGTACAAAAATATTTGTAGCCACTCTTTTTATGGTGGCAAGGAATTGGAAATTAAAGGAATGTCCAACAATTGGTGGATGCCTGAACAAGTTGTGGTATTTGAATGTAATAGAATATTATTGTGGTATGAGAAATAATAAGCAAGCAGATTTCAGAAAAACCTGAAAAGACTTACATGAAATGATGCTCATTGGATGAGCAGAACCAGGAGAACATTGTACACAGTAATAGCAAAACTGTAGTGATTAACTATGATAGACTTAGTCTTCCACAACAAAATTATCCAAGATAATTTCCAAAACACTCATGATGGAAAATACTATCCAGAGAAAGAAGTATGGAGTCTAAATGTAAATCAAAAGATACTATTCTCATTTTAATTTTTTCCCTTTTGTTTTCTTTCTTTTTTCACAATATGATTAATGTGGAAATGTGTTTAACATAATTGCAGATATATAACCTATATCTCATTGCTTGCTGTCTTTGAGAGGTGGGAGGGGAAAGGGAGAGGGAGAAAAATTTAGAACTCAGACTCTTTTTAAAAAATTTATGTTGAGGCAGCTAGGTGGTGCAATGGACAGAGCACCAGCTCTGAAGTCAGAGGACCTGACTTCAAATCTGGTCAAATTTAACATTTTATAGTTGTGTGACTCTGGGCAAGTTACTTAATCCCAATTGCCTCAACAAAAATATAAATAAAAATTAAAAAAATAAAAAATGAATGTTCAAAATTATTTTTATATATAATTGGAATAAATAAAATGGTATTTACAAAAAAATGTAATTAATTGGAGACTAAAAGTTAAATAGAAGCAATAATGTTATTAAAAAGAATGATAATTGATTTTTTGGTGGGCAGCATGATAATTGTGGAAATATGCATAAAAGAATTGCACATGTTTAACATATATTGAATTACTTGCTGTTTAGAGGAGGTGGAAGGAAAGAGGGAGGAAAAAATTTGGAGTACAAGGTTTTGCAAGAGTGAATGTTGAAAAGTTTATTTGCCTATATTTTTAAAATAAAAGGTTATTTAAAAAAAAGAATGATGAGACATCAAAACTTATGAAATGCAACAAAATTAGTAATCTAAGCAAAATATATACTTCTAAATGCTATCAATAAAATAGAGAAAGAGCAGATTAATGAATTAGATTTACTTTTTTTTTTAATTGATTCATTATTTTTTGTTATACATAGATTTACTATTTTTTAAAAAGTAGAAGAAGAACAAATCAAAAATCCTCAATTAAATACCAAATTGGTAATGCTTAAAATTAATAAATAAAATTAGGAGTTGATTTTATGGGGGGAAAATAGATACACTATTGGTTAATATAATTTTTTTAAAAGACCAAATCAATAGTATAAAAATGTGAAAAGGGAAATTAAAGCAATTATCAGAGTTATTTTGCCCTTGTGATAATACACTTAACAGTTAGGATGTAACGCCAAGATGGTGGAGTAAGGCAGGAACTTGTTTGAATGCTCCCAAATTCATCTCCAAACAGGTATAAAATCCCTCAAAGTAAATTCTGGAGTGGCAGAACCAATAAAAGAACAAGATTAAGTAATTTTCTACTCCAAAACAACTTAGAAGGTTGGCAGGAAAGGTCTTTCTTGGGTAAAAGAAGAGCACAGTTCAGGACAAATGGCATTTGTACAAGTCAGCAGCAGATGCCCCAGCAAATCAGAAGTAAGGCCTCAGTCACGTTACAGCAAGCCAGCAGCAGTGAGGTCCCTTTCTGCTCCTCACTCCCCACTCTACAGTGCAAGAAATTGAGGATAGTGCCCCTTCTGCAACAGGAACAGAAGCGAACTTTAACATAAAATTTAAAGTTGAGAAATAGGCTGAAACAAAAGAACCTGACCAGAGGTTGCTGTGGTGACAGGGAAGATCAAAACACAAACTCAAAAGAGAATAATTTCAAAATAACTTCATGTGAAGCCTCAAAAAATAAAAATAAAAATAAAAATAAAAATCTCAGACCCAAAAGATTTTAAGAATCAAATAAGAGAGATAGAGGAAAACTTAGGGAAAGCAATAAGAACAATGCAGGAGAATCAAGGGAAAAGAGTCAACGATTTGATAAAGGAAGTGCAAAAAAAAAAAAAAAGGAAAAAGGTAGATGAAAACTCACTGAAGAAAACTTTTTTAAAAAGTAGAACTGGCAAAATGGAAAAAGAGGTACAATGAAAATAATTCCTTAAAAATTAGAATTGGGCAAGTGGAACCTAAAGACTCCACGAGACATCAAAAAAACAATAAAACAAAATCAAAAGATTTTTTTAAAAAATAGAGGAAAATGTGAACTATCTTTTTGGAAAAACAACTGACCTGAAAAGTAGGTCCAGGAGAAATAATTTAAGATTTATTGAATTACCTGAAACCTATCATCAAAAAAAAAAAAAAAGAGATTGGACATCATCTTTCAAGAAGTTATTCTGGAAAACTGATATAATACCCTAAAATTCAAAGGTAAAATAATTGAAGGAATCCATCAAATACCTCCTAAAAGAGATTCCAAAGTGAACATTCCCAGGAATAAATTTAACAATTTAAGTGAAATAGAAGAATACAAAAACATTGATTCCTCAGGTTAACAGAAGAGAAAAAAGAATGTCTAAATAAACCTAACTTAGAAAAAGAAATTTAACAGACCATAAATGGGCTTCCTAAGGAACAACAAAATTAGGGCCTCATGGATTTACAAGTGAATTCTGCATTTCAATATCAATGAATTCCAATATTAAATAATGAAATAATAGTCAAAGGAGGTCTGCCAAACTCCTTTTATAGAACAAATATGGTGCTGTTACCTAAACCAAAAAAATGCTTATTTGGGTCCTTTTCCATTTTGTATGATCTCTTTAGGATACGGACTTGACAGAGACACTGCTGGAACAAAGAGTATGCACCGTTTGATAGCCCTTTGGGTATGGTTCCATATTGCTTTTGAGAATGATTGGATCAATTCCCAACTCCATCAATATATTAGGGTCCCAGTTTTCCCACATCCCCTCCAGTATTTATCATTATCTTTTCCTCTCAAATTAGCCAATCTGAGAGGTGTGTAGTGGTACCTCAGAGTTTTGTTTGTATAAAACTTTTAAAATTTAATATAATCAAAATTATCCATTTTGCATTTCATAATGTGCGTTCTCTAGTTCTTTGGCCTCAAATTCCTTCCTTTTTCACAGATCTGTGAGGTAGATTATCCTTTGTTCTTCTAATTTGCTTATAGTATTACTTTTTAATGTCTTTATATGTTATATATATATTTTATGTCTTTTTATGTTTGAGCTTATTTTGGTATAGGGTATTAGGTATTAGTCAATGCCTATTTTCTGTCATACTATTTTCCAATTTTCCCAGCAATTTTTTTCAAATAATGAGTTATAAAGCATTTTTATATAAATAATGCCAGATTTAAATAGTTGGAGAAATTATAATTGTTCTTGAGTGGATCCAACCAATATAATAAAAATGACAATTTTCTCTACATCTACTTATTCAAACCATCCCAATTAAATTACCAAAAAGTTATTTTATTGAACTAGAAAAAACAAGGATGTCAAAGGAATTAATGGGGAAAAAATGTAAAGGAAGGAGGTTTAGCAGTGCTATATCTTAAGCTGTACTATAAGGCAGTAATTATCAAAACTATCTCATATTGGATGAACCAAATCAGTTTTAATAGAGCAGGACTGAACTGAACCAGCTACATCCAGCAAAAGAATTCTGGGAGATGACTATGAACCACTACATAGAATTCTCAATCCCTCTATTTTTGTCCACCTGCATTTTAAATTTCCTTCACAGGTTAATTGTACACTATTTCAAAGTCTGATTCTTTTCGTACAGCAAAATAACTGTATGGACATGTATGCATATACTGTATTTAACTTATACTTTAACATATTTAGCATGTATTGCAAAGCAGCCTTCCCAGATGTTCCTTATGGATTGGGAATAAAGTAAATTGGAGGCAAATGGGAAGAGGAGAGAGGTCAGACAGTGCAACTGCCAGTCATTGGTCAGAGAATGCAACTGACTGAGAGGCAGTTGTATCCTCCTTGTATCATCATCCTCATCCCACATGAAGAGATCCATTCTATAGGTCTGAGTTAGACCTCCAGCAGCCACTGGCCGGTGGCTCCCAAATCACAACACAAAATGAACAGAATCAAGTGAATGTTGTATACAATAATAACCATATTGTTTTTAAGAGTAACTCAGTGACTAAGTCATTTTGATTATTATGAATATCCAAAATAAATAGAAAGAACATAGGGAAGAAAATACTATTTGCATCAGAGAAAGCTGATAAATAGAAGTATGCATAAAATGGTTTTATGTGTGTATGTAACAGCACCTTAAGAGCAGAAAGAGCAGTGATTACTTTATTATGTATTTAAAAGGATTAGCACATTGTTTACATAAGAGATTTATAGTGCCAAATAAAATAATTTTTTTCTATTCTATTATGTTATACAAATGCTTATCTAATTTCTTAAGTTCAGAATAAAATAAATAAAATCAAACAAAACTACTATCCCCTCAAGCTATGGTCCTTCATCTCTGGTTCATGGTTCTTCAGCCAGACTTCTAGAAAAAGCTGACTACTCTTTCTTCTCAACTCATTTTTTGATATTTTGCAGTTTAATTTCCTATTTCATCATTCAACTGAAACTACTTTTTTCAAAATTATCAATTTTCCCTTAATTACCAAATCTGGTGTTTTGTTTTTTAACCCTCATCATTCTTGACCTATCTGCTTCATTTGACACTGAGGAGCACCCAGTTTCTTATCTCCTCTTTAGGTTTTCATGACAATATTCTCCCTGGTTCTCCTATCTGAATGTTTCCCCTGAGTCTACAAACTCTCTTTTATTTAACTATTTTGTATTAATTTCCATTATCTATGTATTCAATTAAGATGACAAGAAAAGATAATGATGAGTGTTGAAATGTAGGTAGGAAAATTGGGACACTAATGCGTTGTTGGGGGAGTTATTAAATGATCTAGCCATTTTTAGGAGAGCCCAAAGGGCTATAAAACTGCATACCTTTTGATTCCCCAGTTTCAGTACTGGGTCTGTATATCCAAAGAGATCATAAAAGAGAGAAAAGGAGCCATATGTACAAAAATGTTTGTAGCAGCTCTTTTTGTAGTGACAAGGAATTAAATTTCAATCTACTCAAATTGGAGAATGGCTGAATAAGTTATATACATGAATGTAATGGAATATTATTGTTTTATAAGAAATGATAAGAAAGCTGATTTCAGAAAAGCCTGGAAAAACTTCCATGAACTGAGGCTGAGGCAAATAAGCAGAACCAGAAGAAGTTACACAGTAACAGTAAGATTATGTGATTATCAACTATGATAGACTTAGGTCTTCTCAGTAATACAATGATGATCCACGTCAAGTCCAGTGGGCTTGAGATGGAAAATGCCACAAACCTCCAGAGAGATAACTATGGAAACCGAATACAGATTGAAGCATACTATTTTCATCTTTTTTTGCTTGCTTTTTCTTAAAAGGTTGTTTTTTTTTCCCTTTTCTTCTGAGTTTTCTTTTACAACATGATAAAAATGGAAACATTTAAAATGACTGGATATATATATATATATATATATATGTATATATATATATATGTATATATATATATATACATATATATATATATATATATAACTTATATCAGATTGCTTACTGTCTTGAGGGGGAAAGGGAAGGAAAGAAGAAAAAAATGGAATTCAGAATCTCAGAAAACTGAATGTTGAAAATTATCTTTTCATGTATGTGCAAAAAATAAAATATTACTGAGGAAAAACATCTGAATATTGAAAACTATCTTTACATGTGATTGGAAAAATAAAATACTGGAGGAAAATACTATAAATTCATGAACTTCTCTTCTTTATCATAAAATGAAAAATTCAAATAACTCTTTTTGATTGATAGAAGAAAAATAACTGTAAGAAAGGGATTGAAATCAGCTCCACCCCACTTAGCTCTTATACATTTTTCAGGTGATAGAAAATCACATCTTGATTATTCACTTGGTGGGAACAAGATCTGGATACCACCCTAATATAAATGGAAATCTGGTAGGTTTGATTGAGGGACCTGATCATACCCTCTGGGAATTGTATCACACCAATGAACTAACTGAAAAGGGGGGGGGGATTTTGAAGGAATACGGGAGAAGAAAACATTTTAGTTAACACAGGAGAAGGAGTATGGGGGGAAAGAAAAGAGAAATTCCTTTTCTTAGAATTCCTTAGCCTCAAACTAGTCTGTCATCTTCCATACATATAAATATTATTGAGAAGAGGAATCATGAATTTTGAAGAACTAGAGTATTTAGACTGTTTTATTGATATTTTAACAACATTCCTGGGACAATAGTCAGCAGCAGTGCCTCCTTGTAAAAGTCCAGGGTGTATTGGATATGATAAGCAAAGATAAGATGGCCCAGGAAAAAACAACAACAAAAATAAAACCTCTACCCTATCTAATGGGAAAATCTTGAGTACTCTAGAGAAAGAATTTTTCAGAACTATGTCTTTGCTACATGTGTTCTATAAACTTGAACTTTTTTTTTTTTTTTTGGATTGTGAGAAATGAATGGACATTTATTTGACATCCATAGTTATGAAAATTAAATGAAAAAATGAAACTTAAATGAGAAAACTGAAACCCATAAGAACATCAAAGAATAATCAAAGTGGAGTTTATGTTCCCCAATAGAGTGTAAGCTCTTTGAGGGCACAAGGACATCAAGGAATGATCAAGGGTGAAAATTCTCTTCCCTCAAAAGAATGTAAGTTTCTTGAGGGCAGGGACTGACTTTTGTGATCAGGAGTGATGGCCTGAGATTTGAACAAAATCTTTGGTTTTTTGCCCTTAAACTTCTCTGTTACCTTCTCCTGGTCTAGATTATAAGCTCCTTTGGGGCAGGGATTGACTATATAATGAGGGGTGGAGATTCATGTCTAGAAACTTTTGTAAAATCAAATTAATGGGGAATCAGGGGAGGAATTTGTGCTTCAGGATAGGAAATTAAATGGTGCCTCTGAAGTTTTAAAGGTGTCTCTATTTACCTAAGCACCCATTCTTGCAAGAATGTAAAATAATTTTTTCCTGCATTCATCAGTGAGTCAGTGGAGTTCTTATAAGATATTTTGTTTCTTACAGACTATATTTTCTGGTAAGATAGAATACTTTTAGATGTTTTGTAGTAATTAAACCATCTTAAATACCCCTTTCTTAAAGGTAATTCTTGTTTGGTTTATTATTTAATGTCAACACACATGAAGCTCATGTACTCCCAAGATGGAACAAGTGAAGATTTCTCAGGGACTGTAGGATATAAAGCACATCAGAGCCTAGTTTCAGGTTGTTCATGCCAAAAAAAAAAAAAGGAGACAATGTTGTACATCAGCTAACAGCCCTCTTCCATGTTTCTGAAGAATTCAGTCCAACAAATGAATTTAAAAGTCAACAGAATAAAGGAGGACTTGTGGTTTTCAGTTAAATAGCCCAGCTTCTGCCTTTGCACTGAGCCACATCCTACAACACTACCTAGTGAGTGTGCTGACCCACTTCTTTCACGATCTGAATAAAGGCTTTCTGTTTGTATCTGGAGAAGTCTCCAAGTAACCAATTTGGGGAAAGGAAAGACTAGTACCCTGTCCCACATACTTCCATATTAGGAAAATTCCTAGAAACTAGACAGGATTTAGTAGCTATTAGAGCTCTAGACTTGAATTTCTGATGGCTACTAGGTCTCTTCAGCCTCTGAAGCTAAATGGTAATTGAGTTAAGCACCTTAAAGAATCATCTAATCCGGATTAATAGGATTCTTAGGTTAGGATCCATGAAAGGATTTCACAGATCACCTTTCAGAAAGTGATTTCAGTCATTTTGATGTGGTTAGTGGCAGTGTGGAAGAGTTATGGGAATCTCCTCTGGTCGGGGCACAGGGCCAATGTGAAAGAATTCATGAACCCAAAGTCTGAATGGCAAAAGGGAAGTTTATTAGCACTGAGAAGTTAGCTTTCCTAGGAAGACAGACTTGTAAGTGAAAAGAGGTCCTGGAAGAGAAATAACAAAAGGTTACCCTCTTACCCAAACTGATTACTTGGAGGCATCTCCAGATACAAACAGAAAGCATTTATTCAGTCCTTGCAAGGAGAGGTCCAAGTACATCAAATGGAAAAAGTCAGCATGGATGTGGCCCATGATGGAAAGAGAGAATGGATTATATAGCAATAACAGATGTGGGCACAACCCCCCTTCCTGTTGATTTTTAAGTTCATTAGATAAACTGAAATGGAAGTAATCATTGACTAATGGTCACCTGTGACCTGGGGCTACGAGGTCATTCCCACTTCAAGCAGTCCAGACCCAGATTCATTTGGAACAAAGAGATGAAGATCTTATCTTTTGGAACTGCTTCAGGCTGACAAGAGGCATAGAGCTGGCCCTGCCCAGTGGGATCCAGACTGAAGAGGGGAGATGAGTGACTTGTAGGTAACAGCAGGCTCTGGTGCTGAACGTCAGAATCAGGTATTAGGTTGACCAAGTAGTTGGAATTCCATGGTTTCGAGTTTGGAAGAAACAACTCTCACAAGTACATTAAAAATGCAAGGACTAAATATGAGAAAAAGAATAAACAAAAGTGGAGGTTAGTAGGGACAATAACCAGGAACCCCACCCAGAGGAAGACTAGGGGGAGATGAAGTTATCATGAATGCTACCCAGACAGCTTTTCCTAGAATAAATACCAAAGAACATTTCCCCAAAATTCCTGCTTTTATTTGCTCAAAGGAGTCGGGACAATGGGTAGGACAATGTGGCCTTAATTCTGCTAAAATGATCTCCTTTAGCAAAAACTCTAGAGCCTTTTCAGTCTTACAAAGGAAGGCTTTTGCCTAATTAGTACAGGTGTTAACAAAATCCAAAAGCAGTTTGAAGTCCCTGCCAGGAGGCATATGTGCAAAATCCATCTGCCAATACTCCTCTAAGTATATATATCCCTCCTCCAGATAGGCTTCAGAATGGGGTGGGAGGGAAGGGAGGAGATAACAATCCTTTCAGAATTTGCCTGGGAGGCTTGTTGCACATTACTATCCTTCAAATATTTTGAGCTCTTCAAACTGGACTTTTGGTTCCATGTATACAATGAATACATCTTTTGCCACTCTTTTTTTCTTTAAAAATTTTTAGAAAATTATGTACTTAGCAGTCATCAGCATATACATTTCCATATAAAAGAACAGAAAAAGGAATTATACATGTTTACCTCACAATTATGGACAACCCTTCCAATTGAGAGACATCAGGGAGAAGAGTGGCAAGATTTAAAGGGTGACAGACGCAGAGAGACAGATCAGAGGTATCTAGAAGGAGAATCTGGTACCTAGTAAGCCTCCCACTCGAGAGCCACTGATGCCCTTTGGTTTCTAGAATGCTCTGGACTCTGGGGGGGGGGGTGTTAAAATCTCTAATGGCTGACCAAGGGTCAATTTGGAGGCTTCCTCTATTTACAGGTCTGTGGCAGCCACTGCTCTGAGATAGAAAGGCCATCCTAGGGAAACCGAGTCCAGCTTCTTTGGGAAATAAGCCAAGGGCCTGGAATCAGGTCCTAGAGACTGAGTAAGGACTCCCAACGCCTGTCCACACCTCTCATCTACATACAGAGTTTCAGTAAGTTAGGCAGGGCAAGGGCAGGGGTGGAGGTTAGTTTGGCTTTCAGAGTTTTAAAAGCCTTAACCTAATCAGGTCCCCATTCAAGAAGAAGGTTATCAGGACCTTGAATAGAATCATAGAAGGGTTTGGCAATAATCCCAAAATTAGGAATCCAGATCCTACAGAGGCCAGCCATGCCCAGAAAGGTTCACAGCTGCTTCTTTGAGGCAGAGTCTGGGAGGAGCACAAAGATTATCTGGAGGTTTCAGCAGAGAGAATTGGGCTCCCAGTTTCATCATCAAATCTCTACCCATCAATGGGCTGGGACAAGAAGGGATAATTTAAAAAGAATGTGGAAAATGAGGTCCCTGAAATGGCAAGACAGGGGGAGGGTTTCCAAACAATTTCTATGTCTCCCCTCAATTCCCATCACCTTATGAGGGGAGGGGCAAGTAGGACCTGAATGCTCAAGCAGAACAGAAAGACAGGCCCCCATATCAAAGAGAAATGAGATTAGCATACCTGCTACATCCAGAGTCACCCTGGGCAGCTTGGCTTTGCTGATGAAGAAAGGGGGACCAGGTCCAGGAACTTTCCAGTCCAAGTCCAGAGAGGCCTGGAGGGCAAGACTGGGGGCCATGATCCTCCCCTTCCCTGGACAGTTGCTCTTCCAGTGTCCTTCCCGTTTGTATCCAGAGCCTGGAGGCCGGCTCCTATAAGGGCAATTCCTTGCCCAGTGGCCATGCTGAGTGCACCTATAGCACAAACCTTGGACCCCCTTGGAAATAGCAGCAGCCAGAATCTGGGCCTGCTCTCTGTTCTTTTGGTCCTTCTCCCGATCCCTGTTATTAAATACCCCAAAGGCGACTTCCAATAATTGAGTTATGGCAGTCTCGGGCCCTAGAACCAATCTCTGCAGCTTTCATTTTATATCTAGGGAAGACTGATTGGTAAAATGCATGCCAAGGACAGTGGTCCCCTCTGGAGAAGTGGGGTCCAGAGTAGTGTATTTCCTAATAGATTCTATGAAGTGACCTTGAAATAAAGCAGCTGGTTGGGTGACCTCTCTAAAGCTTATCATAATTCATCTGCTCTTTTTTTAACCCCCTTTTTCATGCCTTCAATAAGGCAGGTTAGGAGATGATCCTGCTTCTCTCTATCCCCACTCCTGTAGCTCCCAGGAAAAGTGGCAGCCACATCACCTTCAAATGTGGGCCAGGTCCCAGATCCTCCTTTTCTCCGCTATGGTAAAGAGATAATGATGTTAACATCTCCCCAGGACAGATTGTACTGGAAAGCAATAGCTTTAAACCCCTCAGAGTTGGTGAAATCCTCAGAGTATCTGCCCAGTTTCTCCTTAATCTGGGAAAGATTCAACATGGAGAAGAGCATTTGCACTCTAAGCATTTCCCCCCCCCCCCCAGGATTGGCCATTTCCCTCAAGGGGCAAAGCTTAGAGGAGGTAGTTAAGTCAGAGTCCTGAGCCACTGCTGTAGTGGAATCAGGCTCCGGGGCAGGGATAGAAGGGTGGAGGCTCAGGAGCAGAAGGGTGGAGGCTCAGGAGCAGGGTGGCCTGAGAAGGAGGCAGGAGGGAACATGAAGAGGAGAAAGAAGTGCTTCTTGGCTGGGAAGGACTAAGCAATGGAGTAGTCCCAGAGTCTGGGTGGGGGGGAGGGGAGTTGGATAGCATGGGATCCATGATACCCCTTCTGATAAGGGGGAGGCTCTGGAGGCAAGTTAGGAGTATCTTAACATTCTTTAAATAATCTTTTCTCTTCCTTCCAGAGGGTGTGGGATAAATTCATTTAAGTTTGTTTACACCACTATGCAGGGCTGTCCCCCTTCATCAAATGGACCCTAGAGCAGGGGCTGAAATCTACTTCCCTTGCCTGTCTAGCCCACCTTAGAATCCCCTAGGCAGGCAAGGATAGAGATCAGTTCAGCTCCATGCTTCCATCCTATGAGGAGGTGGTCCAGTCCGAAATCCAAATTATGTCAAACTCTTTATATCACTCTCAGCAAAAGAGCAGTCTCACTTTGCCTTACCCCACTAGAAATCCCAATCATGTCCCTGGGGCCAAATTCTCCCAACAAAATCCACTCATGGGCCATTTTGTGGCCATTGCCCTCTTCTGGATCAACTTGCCAAGGCACTCTGCCTCATAGTGTCTTTCCCCTTCCTCTTTGCCATGTGGTATCTCTCCTAACACCACAATGCTTTCCCACTTCACTTCTTATATCTGACTCTTTTAAGGTACTTAGTCACTCTCAGGATTTATCCTACCCCCTAAGGGCAAGCACCAATCTCATGGGGTGTTCCATTTCTCCCAACAAATAGCAAGTTCCACTAGAGAACTTACCCTTTCTTTCCATCATTAATTATTCAAACTCCTTTCTATTTTCTCCTACTCAGTTTCATATTTACCATTCCTAGTGTCTATTCTATAGATCCTTCTTTAGGCTTGGAACCACACATTTTGGAATAGCCAAAACATCCTGCTCCTCTCTGTGCTCTCACATCTCCTGTCTCTCCCTCCCTCCCTTTCCTTCTCTCCCTACTTAATTAGCAATTTCACAATTTTCATAAATGAAATAAATCAAATAAACATAACACAGCCTATCACAAAAACAGGAATCTAATGTAATTTACAGTCACTTCCAATTTTAATATAAACACCAGTTTAAAAAAAATGTTTTTTTAAATCAATACTTTACCTTGTGATATTCTAATTGAATGTTCTATTGAAATTATCAGCTGCTTTTGCAAATCAATCTTGACCCTTGTTTTTAAAATCACCTTCTTTTTTAAACTTTAAGATTGACAATAAAGTTAATATCTAAATAACTTTGGACCAAATTTCATAAAACTTATACATATATACATCAGAGCTGACAAAATTTTAAAGCACAGTTCATCATTTTTATAAATTACCCAATATACATTTTAGAAACCAATATATTTCATCTAATCAGGGGATATAAACATGTGACTTCTTAAGGTTAAGTTACTAGAACTGTGTTTTAATAACCTATTTTTAACTTCAAATAAAATACAGATTTCAGTTTCTAGTAGTAATGTTTCAATATTTGTACATAAATTTCTAAGATCTTGTGCTTAAAGTAAACAAATTCACAATTCTAGGACATAACAGTTAATAGTGATTGTCTCATATAATTATAATAGTAAGAGATTCATCATCATAAAAATGGCAACTCATTGATATCTAAGGAATGTCAACATTCCTGGCCCCAATTCTGAGCTATATACTCTCAGGCTTTTAAAGTGCAAACCTGATCCAGATAAGGTTCCCCCCTTCCCCCCCCAGATACAACCTTTTAGTTATAAGCCAAATTTCAGTTCTACAATTTTAGGAAGAAACCATTACCTTTTCATTGTTTTTGCCAGTCAAATCTTTTTCCTTTTCTTCTGTGAATCAGAAAAGGCTGAGTACCTGATAATGTAGACTGGTTTGCTTGCTGCCAGGTTTTAAAAGTAGTCAACTGCTTTTCTGTTTTTCCTAAAGTTCCCAAACACTTAAATCTTCTGTTAACACAGTGCAAAGAGATTACAATTTACCTGTACAATTTATTCTTTTAGTGGGCTTTAATTAGAGTTCCTTTAAAAAAAAATCAAGCTTTTTTTTTTTCTAAGATGGGAGTCAAGGATGTTAAGAAATCTTTCCCTGTTTTCTAACTGCAGCATAGGAGTTTTTTCTTCTTGCTGACTACATTTTAAATCTTTCCAGGTAACAAAATCCAGCTCACAGAATAGACATGACTTAGACATTCTGCACAAAGACACAGACGTAAACAAAAATTACATGGAAGAAGACTGTCCCTTCCTCACATAAAACAACAATAACTCATTAAGTGAACTACCTGGTGGTATTTTAGATTTTTGCTCCAAAGATTGCTCCAAAGTTTTGGTTTTGGACTGTTCCTTCCCTTTTTCCTGAGAGAACAGCACCCTGCTCTGTGCCATTTATCAAGACTTTCCTTTAAACTAGGCGCCAGCCCTTTCCTTGGATCATTAAGTCTTGATGATACCAGGGTCCCATTCAGCCTAAGGAGAGCCACAGAGCACAGGCAGTGCCTCTGCCTCTGGATTATGGGAGCACAAGTTACATGACTGTCCTCTTGTTATTGGGCTTCTTCAGAGGCTTTATTTTGCTTTCTGTTTTTAGCCAGACTTCCCCTCAGATTCATACTTCAGAGAGAGGGAGGCTGAGAGTTCGAGGACATTTGGAGAAAACAACCTGGTGCTTACCTCATATTAGAATTCTCAGCCATGTCTCTGGAAAGTTCATCATTTTTTATAAAACAATAATATTCCATAACCTTCATATGCAACAATTTATTCAGCCATTCTCCAAGTGATGGACATCTACTTATTTTCTAATTCTTTGCTACCACAAACATTTTTGCACATGTGGATTCTTATGGTTTTCTTGAGCTCCAGACAAGGAATGGTACTGCTGGGTCAAGGGTATGCATCATATATGCCTTTAGATATAGTTCCAGATTGCTCTCCAGAATGGTTAGATCCAGAAACATATTTTTGGAACCACAAAGGCAGCATTTTACTTCCTGATCCAAAGAGGAAGTCCCTTCCCCATTCTTCATTAATTGGATGTTTCAGAAATTACAGAATGTGCATCTCCACTTGTTATTACATAGTTAGGCCTGGCTGCCCTCCAAAGAGATTACATTCTTAACCAAGAAAGGATAGCAGCAAAGAACAAAGGATTCTTTTTCAAATCTCCAGGCACTGCCCAGTTTACATAAGCCATTTTCTGCTCCAAAAAGAGTTTATATTCTTATGAAAGTAGGGTTCATAGGATTCTCCTTCAAATCTAAAGCCTTCACCTTTATTCTTTGATGTCCTTATGAGTTTTTATATTTCTAATTTAAGCTTTATTTCTCCAATTTAATTTTCATAATTCTGTAGAAATCAAATGAATCTCTATACATTACTCATACATCTCTCAGATCTGGTAATTTTCTCTGACTGTCCTCTGTGTCTGTAGTGTTCTTTCTCATCTCTACCTACTGACCTCCCTAGCTTCCTTGAAGGCCCAAATAAAATCTTAGCTTTTACAGGAGGTCTTTCCCAACCCCTCTTAATATTAACTCCTCCCTTCTGTTAATCATTTCCCATTTATCCATAAATAGTTTGGATGTGTGTGTGTGTGTGTGTGTGTATGTGTGTGTTTGCTATCTTCCCCCATTAAATAATGAGCTCCTATTAGGCAAAAATTGTTATTTGCCTTTTTTTGTATCCCCAGACCTTAGTCACAATGCCTGATACACAAAAGACACTTTAAAAGGTGAGATGGTCAAGGAAAACCTCATGGAAGAGGTGGCATTTAATTTAGGCTTTGAGCAATGGCAGAATTTGAATAGGTGAAACCAGGGAAGATGGACTTAAAAAGTGGAGGATATTCCAGGGAGAGGGAATTATATAAGTAAAGAAATGAAGAGAGAAGAAGTTGTGTAGAAGGGGCTATGTTTAGAATATTTTAACTGCAGTGAAGTATTCTGATAGCAAAGTTGTGGGAGATGAAGCTGAAAACCTGGGATTGTGGACAGATGGATAGAAAGTCCTAAATATTGTGAAATTTGCCTAGATCCTGTGAGTCACTGTGAGATGACAGACAATTTCAGAAAAGGAAAGTATTAATAAGAAAAATATAGGTGGAGCCAAGGTGGCAGAGAAGGCATACACGACTTTCTGAGCCTCTCTCATACCCTCATTACTAATTATTAAATTAAGCCTCAAAAATAGTACTTGCCTGGTAAAATTAATGAAGATTGGAAGTGCAACAACTTACCAACCAAAGGTAATCTGGAAGACTGCCAGAAAAGGTTTGTCCTGAGTGGGAGGAGATCAGCGCAAGCAGGAATAGAACCAGAGCCTAGCATCTGGAGTGTACTGGGGGTGGGGGTGATCTCTGTGGTTGGAAAATTTACAGAGAAGAATCTACCATAGGTTGACTGCTCTTCTTTGCAACCAAAGCAGTAGACCAGCAGAGAAATTAAAGCCAAAGGTAGAGGGTACTCTAAGAAACGCCAGAACCTAACAGGATCTGGCTATACCCAGCCAAAACCAGAAGTGAGCGAAACAGCACAGGCCACATCACAGCTGTGTAGCCTTATTCTGAGACAAGGAGCTTTTGCCCTGGGCAGTCACACTTCTGCATGGCATGGGGGTGCAACTGCTAATACCTATAGGGAGCTTTTGGGTGGAGTAGTGACACTTTCACTGCTCAGCCTCTAGCCCCAGGGCAGTTGCTAATCCACACAGACAATTGTGGATTGTCTGAAATTGTCTGTCATCTCACAGTGACTCACAGGATCTAGGCAAATTTCACAATATTTAGGACTTTCTATCCATCTGTCCACAATCCCAGGTTTTCAGCTTCATCTCCCACAACTTTGCTATCAGAATACTTCACTGCAGTTAAAATATTCTAAACATAGCCCCTTCTACACAACTTCTTCTCTCTTCATTTCCTGGGCTCTTAACAGGGCACTTTGCAGCTCACCCATGCTACTCAGGCCTGAATCACTTCTGGTGTGGAGCTTTTCCCAGAGCACCCCTGCAGCTCAGCTGCTCTTTGCAGCTCATTGGCAGGATAGCTACTGTCCATATACCTATCCCTGCTCTGCAGAGGAAGATGGTAACTTTCTTGCCCTGAAGGCAGACCCTAAGAGCTTTAAAAAAATTAGTAAAATAATCAAAAGGATGTTCGATAGCTTCTATACAGAAAGAGAGTAGGTTTTCAACCACAAGCAGACTAATAACAAACATTCTCCAGACCAAAAAAAAAAAAAAAAAAAAAAAATCTTAAAGAGGAATATAACCTGGTTCCCAGCACACAAGGCTCTCCTAGAATAAACTATAAAAAAAAATCTTAAAAGAGAGCTAGAAGAAAAATGGGGAAAGGAAAGAGAAGCTATGCAAGAGAGTAACAACTTCCTGAAATGTGAACTCCCAGGAAGTGTAGGGAAGCAGAATTTGTGAATTGGAAAAGGTAAAGAACTCCCAGGAAAGTAGGATTTATGAATTGGAAAAACAAAATTACTCAATTAAAAAAAAAAATTAGTGAAATGGAAAAAAAAAATCCATAGAGCAAAACAACTCATTTAAAAACTCAATTGGACATATACAAAAAGAAGTAAAAAAAGCTAATGAAGAAAATAACTCAGAAAATCAGAACTGAACAAATAGAAATGAATGATTTATTGAGATATCAAGAATCAGTCAAGCAAAACCAAAAAAATGAAAAACTAGAAAAAATGTTAAATATCTACTTGGAAAAACAACAGACCTGGAAAATAGATCTAGGAGAGATAATCTGAGAATTATTGGAATTCCCAAAAATTATGATGAAAAAAGAGAGCCTAGATACTATTTTATAGGAAATCATCAAAGAGAACTGCCCAGGTGCAATAGAATCAAAAGATAAAATAGGCATTAAAAGAATTCATTGACACATTCTGAAAAAGACCCTAAAACAAAAACTCCAAGGAATATTGTGGCTAAATTTCAGAACTATCAGACTAAGGAAAAAATATTGCAAGCATCCAGAAAAAAAAAATTCAAATACTGAGGTGCTACAATAAAGATCACTCAAGATCTAGCTGCTTTCACATTAAAAGATCGAAGGGTCTGGAATCTGATATTCTCAAAGGCAAAAGAACTTGGAATGAAGCCAAGAATAAACTACCTAGCTAAGCTGAGCATTTTCTTCAATGGAAGAAGATGGATATTTAATGAAACAGATGAATTCCATTTGTTTATAAGGAAAAAAACAGAACTAATAAAAAAATATGATCTCCAACCGTAGGACTGAAGAGAAGCTGAAAAAGATAAAAAGAACTCTTGAGAACTGTATTTCTTTTGTGGTTATACATAAAGAATAAATATATAATTTGATTTTATTGATATAACAAAAAAAAGGAAGTAGAAATGGAAAGGGGAAAGTGTCAGAAAAAGGGGAAAGGGGAGATAAAAAGAGAGGAAATACATCTCATGAAGAGGCAAAGGAAACATATCATATCTGAGGGAATTTAGAGAGGGGGAGGAACATTGTGTGAATCTTATCCTCCTCAGAGTTGGCTCAAAGAGAAAATAATTGACATATTTGGTTTACAGAGAAACTTCTCTCACCTCATTAAAAAGTGGGAGAGGAAAAGGGAAAAGGAAAAGGGTAATAAGGAAAGGGTACAAAAAAGGGGAAGGGATTCAAAGGGGATGGTAGGGATCCTAAAGAGGGAGAGCTGCATGACACAAGTGGTGCCCATAAGCTTAATACTGGGAAAGGGGGGAAAGGGGGGGGAAGAAAAAGAAAAGCATAATCTGGGGATAATAAAATGGCAGGAAATACAGAATTAGTCATTTTAACCATAAATGTGAATGGGATGAACTTTCCCATAAAGTGGAGGCAGATAGGAGACTGGAACAAAAGTCAGTACAATATGTTGTTTACAGGAAACACACTTAAAGCAGGGAGATACATACAGAGTAAAGGTAATAGGCTGGAGCAGAATCTATTATGCTTCAAGTGAAGTCAAAAAAGCAGGGGTAGCCATCCTTATCTCAGATCAAGCAAAAACAGAAATTGATGTAATTAAAAGAGATAAGGAAAGAAACTATAACTTGCTAAAAGGTAGCATAGACAATGAAGCAATATCAATACTAAACATATATGCACCAAGTGGTATAGCATCTAACTTCCTAAAGGAGGTAAACTGATAAGGCTTAACATGATGACAATAACTCCAAGTAACTTAGTTAACAATTTTAGAATTTTCCTAAATAATGGCCAAAGTCTTAACTATAGTTAACATTCCCTTAAATAAGTTTCCCTTTTGTTTTAGGGAAAAAACAAGCTAATTCTTAAAATTGAGGCAAAACAGATTTAGAATTGACTTAACTTTAGTTAATGAGATTCCCTATATTCTGATTAAATGTCCAGAAAACTGAGTTGCAATTTGGTTATTTTCCAATTTACCCAAATCATTTCTCTTTTGTAAGTCAGGAAAAGGGTTAAAGTGCCAGTTTTTACTGACAATACCCTCAGGATAACCAGAGTTTTTAAAGTAGTCCCAAACTCTTCTGTTAACATTATCAGTGCAAATACATCCCTTCAATGGGCTTTAATTAGAGTTCCTTTAAAATTGCTTTTACTATCATCTCAGACAAATTTTCAATTTACTTTAGAAATCATTTATCAGTTGGTCACATCTAAAAAAAACCATAAAGTTATCAATTATGATGCAATTATATCCAATAAAGCAGCTAACATTCACACATTTATATAGCACATTTTATGCTAAGCCCTTTTGCAATCATGGTCTTCACAACAACAACTATTATTTCTTACAAATTAGAAAATTGGGCAGAGATAAAATTTGCTAAGATTATATAGCCAATATATATCCGCAATTGAGACAGAGAATAGTGGTCTTACCAAATGCAGAGGCTGACTTTGCTTTCTCACTTCACATTGCCATCCTGGGTAATGCCAGTGGTACCCAAATTCTTCCTAGGCAGTTTATGGACAGAACCTCTTGAAAGTTGGGGTGATTTTTGCCAGGATATCCCTTTGATGGTAGTTTCTGGTGCCAGAGCGCAGGGAATGCTGACCATTGCACCTTATTCCACCTATGTGGGGTTGGGAAGGTTATTTGGGCAGGGTCATGTGGGATTTCCACAGTTTTAAGCTGATCTGGGACGAGAGGGGTTAGCAAACAGAAGGACCTGGGATGTATTAATCTTGTTAGCAATCCCCAAAATTAAGAAACACTCAGAACCACTCCGGGGAGTGGAGAGTCCTTTAATACCTTCTGCTTTCCTAAAGGAACAGAAGTGGGATTCTGGACAAGATAGGAGTCAAAGGAAGAAAAGGTTAGCAAAAGGTTTCTATTTACCTAGTTTTATTTTTTTTCCTTTTCTTTCTGAATGGGGTAAATTCCTGGAATTATTCCCAATATTTCAGGAATTTTTCTTGCAATCTTAAAATGACTAATTGCCAGACTTTGTTTTTTGTTGAGGCAATTGGGGTTGTCACTTGCCCAGGGTTACACAGCTAGGAAGTGTTAAGTATCTGAGATCACATTTGAACTCAGATCCTCCTGACTTCAGGATTGGGACTATAGTCACTGCACCACCTAGCTGCTCTAATTGCCAGACTTCTTTTTTTTTTTTTTTTTTTTGAGGTTGGGGTTAAGTAACTTGCTCAAAGTCACACAGCTAGGAAGTATTAAGTCTCTGAGATCAGATTTGAACTCAGGTCCTCCTGAATTCAAGGCTGGATGTTCTATCTACTGTGCCACCAATTTGCCCCAAATTGCCAGACTTCTTAATCATTGCTCTATGAATTTGCTAAGATGTTTTTCTCTCAAAAATTTTGAGAATCTTTAAAGAGTTATTTTAATTTTAATTAGTTTACTTTCTGTGTAGTCCCCAGTTTGGCCAGAGCTGAAGTCCACAGAAAAAAAATTAGGCTTTTTAAGAAATCTTTCCAGTCTTCTAACTATAGCATAGAGGGGTGTGTGTGTGTGTGTGTGTGTGTGTGTGTGTGTGTGTGTGCATGTGTGTTTAATTTTCCATTTAAAAATTGAAGATTCCATTTAAAATTTTTCCAGCTAACAAAATCTAGCTCATAGAACAAACATGACACAGACATTCTGCACAGAGACACAGATAAAATGATATAAAAGAGAACTGCCCCATCTTTGCCAAAAGCTATAAAATTTTGCTAAAAGCTATTCTATAGCACTTCAGTTTTCTGGTGTTTCAGAGAAGGTGAAAAGGTAGCAATGGTTACCTAGGAACTTTGCCAAAAATTGCAAAAATTTCCTAGGCTGGGCATTCCAAGTCAAGGAAAATTTGCTGAGCATGGAGCTCAGGATCACCCACACAAGCCTTCTCTCAGTGGCTTGAGGTGTTCTGCTATAGGATTATGGGAGAAAAAAAATGGGAGTTTACCCTGACAAGGAAGGAATCAAGCCAGGGATTCCAAACTCTCCCTGTACCAGCCAACAAATGTTGAGATTGGGAAGAGGACATCAAAAATTTGGGGTCATAGGTCCCAAAGGACAGGAACTTTGGAGAAATATACTTAAATCAATCAGTATGATTGATTTAAACAAGGTGTTAACTCAGTGGAACTGATAATAATGAGGTCTAGATGTGGGGTACCTAAATGAAATTAGGTTTAATTGAGGTCTAGTAGCAGGTTTGGGGTACAGGGAGTCAAATAGAGCTCCCTTGCAACACCTTTGGATTCAGTGCAAGGATACAGAATTAAATGTCTAGTGACAGCACAAGAGTCCCCTATAAAGGAATTTACAGACCTGAAAACCTAGATTGATAAAAGAGGTTTATTTTGGAGTTTGGAAGTAAGGTTAAAGTCCAGTTAGTAAAAGGTGTTAAATAAAGATAAGAGGGCACCGGAACCAGTGTTCCAGTGGGCAGAGATCCTTGACATGCAAGAAGTAATGTTTGGAACCTCTGCAAAGATAGGACTCTCAGCACCCTGACTCCGCTCCTGCCTCAGTCTACCCCACTGAGTCTGAACCATATACATGTCATTGAGAACTCTGATTGTTTGCTGGATTCTTGGAGAAAATTGTCTTATTGAGCCCTGGGACCAAACTATGAATCCATTTGGTCCCAGTAAATCTCTCCCTTTTAAAGAAATTATTAAAAACTCTCTAGTCTCTATCTTGCCTCAATTGTTCCAGCATTACACCTGATTCCTCATTAATTGGATGTTACAAAAGTTACTAGACATGAATTTCCAACCCTCATTACATAGCTAGTCCCTGCCCCAAAGGAGCTTACATTCTAGAAGGGGGAAGATAGCAGGAGGGTTAAAGGCAAAAAACCAAAGATTCTTTTCAAATCTTTTATCACCACCCCTAATTACAAAAGTCAGTCCCTGCCCCCAAGGAACTTATACTCTTTTGGGGGAAGAGAACCTTCATCCTTAATCATTCCTTGATGTCCTTGTAGGTTTCAATTTTCTAATCAACTTTCATTTCTCCAATTTAATTTTCATAACTGTGGAAACCTAATAAATGTCCATCCATTTCTTACACTTGGTATGGAGAAGGTCTAACTGAACCTTGTAACATCAGCTGTTTAATAGAAGACTGTTGAAAAGGGAGCTAGAGCTTAGAAGAGAAGCCAAAGTTGGGAATAATTTCTATGTGTCATTTATAAAAAAATCAAGAGACATTTGTGGATAATTAATCATTTCATTAATAATGCTAGAGGATAATTAATAAAAGAGGTCAGTGGCATTCTTTTTTTCTTTTCTTTTTTTTTTTTTTTTTTTTTAATTATTAAAGCTTTTTATCATGACACTCTTGAATGCCAAGGACCCCTCATGAAACCTACTCAACATTTATATGCCTTTGGAAAAGTGGATATCCCAGAGGGTGGGTGGCAATTAACTTTGATTAGTGATTAAGGAGAAGGGATATTATAATGAAAGATGAAGCCATTCTAATGAGAGGCTAAGGAAATGTGACTTTGATTATTCTTCCTCCCAAACTATCCCCAGCCTCAGACATTTTAGACAAAGGATCTATCCATACCCAAATCTGAGTGGAACACAAGAGGCTGGAATGTGCCTTAAATTCTTTTTAAGGTTCTCTAGTTGGGTGGAGTTCTGAAGCTTCAGGTTTCTGAAAAAATCCTGATCTTACTTAACAACTGAATTCAACATGAGATTCTGGAGATGATATTTGAAACCATAAGAATGAGGGAGATGTCTGAGGAACTTTGTATGAATTGGCATACGACTATGAAATCACTATGATTATTTATCATTCCCCATGTTGACAGTAAAATTATCTTTAAAAGTTATCTGCCCTATGGGTTGTATCAAGTAGGAGAACCTAGGAAATTTGCCACAGGTAATTTGAGGGAAAAGGAATCAGAAGTTAGTCAAGTTTCACTTTGCTAGGCAATGAAAGAGAAAAAACTTTGAAGTTTACAATTGTCTAAGGGGATTTAGTATTCTGAGATAAGCAGAAATTTGTAAAATACATTGATGAAGTTTTTTATTAATAAAAATTCACAATTTTTTGTATCTTTTGAAATCTTCCCTTTGAAGATTTGTTTTGAAGACAGATCCCTGACTTCCTTTAAATCCAGCTCAGATTTTTTTTTTCCCACATGAATGTAGATATTCTTCCTGACATCCTTTACTTAAGCATCCCTTTGCTTGTTATACTGACTTCTTCAATGACAAAGTCCTGACAGAGAAATAATAAAAGGTTTTTTGCTGAGAAGAAAATGTCTTCACAGCGGGCAGGGTCCTGGCAGCTATGCCAAAGAGGCAAAGCATGTTACTTTGGACATTCTGCAAAGAAGTGAATTTAGAAATATACTTTATAGAAAATGTGACTTTAGGTTTCAGGTTGAAAAGAAAGCCAAAGTCCCCAGGCCTAGATCTCCAATTGAATGGAAATTACTTTTTGAAGGGTTCTGGAATTTCCTGAAAAGTGTTTGCATCAATGGGGTGATTTGCTTTAGATAAGCCCAGCCAGAAGGATATGCTCTCATAGACTCTCTGGAGTCTGGGGGGAAGGAGAGGAGAGAGAAGGGAAGGAGGGAGTCAGGAACCCAAGGGAACAGAATTTTAGTGTTAATTTTACAGCTCAAAAGGGAACACAGTTTCATACCCCCATTAAACTGTTTTTAATTGATTTCATCTTCTGACTCAATTCTGGATCTAACTGAATTTCCTTTCTATTCAATTATGACAACCAGTCTAATTTCTATCTTGTGAGAAAACTTAATTCAATTATGGAAATTGTGAGAAAATTGTATTGTATATTTGAAGCTAGCCCTGCATGGCTGAGAAACAGGACTACCTCTATCAGAAATCCAGGGAAACGCCTGAAGGGTAATGCAAGGAATTGAGAGAAATGATTATTAATAAGCAATTATTTAGGAGATTCAGATTTGTTTCTTTTTCTTAATCCTTTCTCTCTGAAGGTTGAGCTAATCTCCTCTTTCTAGATCCTATCCAGGTAGGGCAAACAGTGTTCTCTTTAGATTTTGGTAGAGTATATACATTTTTTGAATAGATTGTCCAAGGCTGGGAGTAACTTTTTAAAAAAATAATTTTTTTTTTATTAAAGCTTTTTATTTACAAAACATATTCATGTGTAATTTTTCAACATTGACTCTTGGAAATCCTTGTGTTCCAAATTTTTTCCTTCCCCCCACCCCTCCCCTAGATGGCAGGTGATCTGATACATGTTAAATAAGTTAAAATGTATGTTAAATCCAATATATGCATACATACTTATACAATTATCTTGCTGCACAAGAAAAATTGTATCAAGAAGGAAACAAAAAACTGAGAAAGAAAATAAAATTCAAGCAAACAACAACAAAAAGAGTGAAAATTCTGTGGAGTAACTTAAGAATTAAATGACATAAACAAAGTTCAGTTTCAGCCCCTCACTGTAATATTCATTCTCTCATTAATTGTTACCAAACAGGATTGATTGCCTCCCTGGGAACATCTCCTCTTAGAAATGCATAAAAAATTGTAAGGCAGACATGATTGTCTTTGATCTAAGAGAGAGTCAAAAGACCATCCTTTTATATAAATATTGGCATTATTAAGAAAATGATTAAATTACTCAAAAATTATGTTGACTGAACCTTTTTAAATGTAAGTGTTTTCTTAAAACTAATCATTTCAAGCAACTCATATGTCTTATCTGAAACCTGGCCTTATACTAGTCAATGAAACACCCGGGGCAGGGGGTGGGGAGTGGGATCCTTCTTTTTCTGAATTTTAAGGTATTACATCTATTCCTTTTCCCAACTCAGAAAGTCCCTAATCTTTCTTCAGATTAGAAATCAGATGACCTAATCTTGTATTCTGGTTTATGTCCTGTTAATTTTTTTTTTTTTAATGCATAAAAATCTGTCCACTGGGGTCCTTTGCCAAGCTGAGAAGACCTGTCCCAATTTGTTATACAATTGGTGTACATTGCTTAATATATCTGATATGCTCAGAAGATTGAATTTCTGTTTTCTCAAGTTATTTGAGATTTAACATGTTCAAATATCATGGTTCCACTATTGTCACTGATTAGAATAGTTCACTATATCATCACTGGCAAATGTTTCATTTTATTTGTTTGATGTCCTTTTTTCAGTTTTATCTATAAATGTCCTTGGAAGGATCTGGGTTAGATGTCTTAAAAACAAACTCTCCCTCTGCAGACTCATTTTGCCTTCAAATGTTTTTCTTTCTTTTGTGAGATTATATTGTTTATAGTATTTTGTCTCCCTCCCTGATTTTTCTTAAATGACCTTGCACTATGAAACAGTATTGTTTTAGCAGCTATATCTCTAGAAATCAAGAATTTATTGGCTAAAACGTATTCTGGATTATTTTTGGTCTGTTTCATTGCAATTACTATTGTAGATGGATTGTTAAATGTTATGTGATTTGGCTTGTAAGTTTTATTAAGTTTAAAACTGCAGTAAATTTTTTGGGACACCCTGTACATGTGTGAGCAAGTGGCATGCATAAGTAGTTGTTTAGAGTATGATAGATGTTGGGAAGACATACTAAGGAAAGAATATGTGAACAAGTCATTTTTTAAAGGTTCATTTATTTTGCATTTTGTCTTTAATAGTGTTACAAATAAAATTATCACGCTACCTTAACTTTGGGTAAAAATTAGTGTAATGTGTTCAAGTTCATATTTGTAAGAATTGAGAAATGTAAATTTTGGTAAGTGCAGGTTAATTTTTATGTTATTGATTTAATTAATTTCTTTGCAATAAACAGATATGATATCTGTTCTTTGTGAATGAGATGACTTGACAAATGCCATGATGCTTTATAATGGTTTCTATTTTGTATAACTAGTGTATTTTTTAATATTCTCAAATTAAATGTTAGGTTTTAGATTTAATAAATTTGAATTCTTTGTGACTAAGTATTTGATGAAGTGTAGAGCTAAATTGCATACATCAAAATTAATTTTAGAGTGAATGATACTTTTGAAAAAGCTTTATTTTAAAGAAACATGACATACTTCTGTGAACATTTTCAGGTCTATTAATGGATTTTATTGATGTTTCCCTTTTTTCCTTATCACAGTCAATTCTAGATATAACATCCTCTCCTTTTACAGATCATTACTTTCCCAAACAGAATCTTCCTCAGTGACAAAGAAAAATAAGTAATCTATCCACAAATGCAAAACTCTGTCCCTATATTCCTATTCCTCTCTTTTAATTAGAAGGAGGTATGTTTCATTATCTGTTCTCCCAGGGTGAAGATTTGTTTTGTAATTAGGAAAATAGATTAACAGCTGGAAGGACCTTCTGGGATATTTTGTCAGATTCCTGCATTTTATAGCTGAGGTATTTGAGGTTCAAGAAGTTCAAATAGTTTGGTAAGCTGTGGAAATAGAATTTGAACTTGGAACATTGACTCCAGAACCAGAACTCTTTTCACTGTACCTCTGGAATACATTAATTTCTTTATTCAGTTTGGCTTCCTTTTAGTATATTATTATGGTCACTGATATTGAGTATTGTATCTTCAGCACCCTCTATGGCACCTCAAGAGTTCTGAGCTCTTGGGTGCCTGGGCTGTTCCAGTCCAAGGATTGTTAAGGGCTCTAGTCACTGCTGTTCTCTTGGGTTTCCAGGGTCTCCATGCTGGAGCTTTCTGACTTTCTTGGAACTTTCTGACCATCTTAGGTCTTTCTAGAGGAGGCCTCTAATCTTTTTGTCTCCATATACAGAGTCTCATAGGCTACTACAAGGGGTGGCTTCGATAAAAGCTATTAACAGCACTCCCCTAAAAATTATATACATACATATATATAGTCTCTCTCTTTTTGGTTGTACTGGGAAGATGAAATTCTTTTTTTTTTTTCTTTTTTTTATTTAGAATTTTTTTCCCACAGTATATATGCATGACTAATTTTTTTTTTTTTAAATAACATTATCCCTTGTATTCATTTTTCCAAATTATCCCCTCCCTCCCTCTACTTCCTCCCCCGGATGACGGGCAATCCCATACATTTTACATGTGTTACAATATAACCTAGATACAATATATGTGTGTAAATACCATTTTCTTGTTGCACATTAAGTATTAGATTCTGAAGGTATAAGTAACCTGGGTAGATAGACAGTAGTGCTAACAATTTACATTCACTTCCCAGTGTTCCTTCTCTGGGTGTAGTTATTTCTGTCCATCATTGATCAACTGGAAATGAGTTGGATCTTCTTTATGTTGAAGATATCCACTTCTATCAGAATACATCTTCATACAGCATTGAAGTGTACAGCGATCTTCTGGTTCTATTCATTTCACTCAGCATCAGTTGATGTAAGTCTCTCCAAGCCTCTCTGTATTCCTCCTGCTGTTCATTTCTTACAGAGCAATAATATTCCATAACGGAAGCTGAAATTCTTAAACAAATTTAGTGCAGTGAACTTTAGTTACTGGTGGTCCTTTTTCCTAATGTCCGTAGATTTCTGTCTGTTTTTGTAGTTCCAGAGTAAAATATGTCACTGCAGTTTCTCATAGAATTTCTTAATCAAAGTTTACCCTGGATCAAATTTCAGGGTTTTTTTTTGTTGAAATTTGTATGTAGGAATGGAGTGTGCCTTTGATTAAGTAGCCATCTTGCTTTGGTTATATCCTATTGTTATCTTTCAAAAAAACTTTTATTCTCCCTGATAACTTGACTTGAGATGGGCTCCTCCATGTCTTTTACCTTTTCATGTAGCACAGAGTTCATTTGGTACTTTCTGTATAAACTGTTTCTTGGCCTTGGCAGAAATAAAAACAGCATAGCTTGTACAAATTATTGCAAAATTCTCCAACCTTTTATCCTTGACAAAGCATAGTCATTCGTATTGGAAGTTCCCACAGCTACCCTTGACAGTCTAATTGATAAACCTGTTCCTCATGGGTCCTGGCTTAATTCATTATGGCAGCCTTCTAATCTTTTCTCCCAACATGAAGATGCTATCTACTCAACTGCTTTGCAGGAGCAATTAGTACATTCCTGTCAAGCTCTAACACAAATAACAGTTGCTTCAGGTGTCTTTGGGAGATCAGCCATTACCAATTACCTAATTACTCCAATTACCTATAATTAACAAGAAAGGTAATTCTAACTCTTCTAATTACCCACTTCTGTTTGCTCTTCTCTCTGAAGACAACTGCTTTTCTTGGCTGTTTTCATAGTTTTTGATATCTGTTTTTTCATGAAAATTTTATTTTCATTTTGCTTAATTCTACAAACTACCCCACTGTTATTTTTTAAAAATAATATATACATTAACATAGGAAATATTGATATTTTTTTTATATTAGCTATATTGTACACAGAGCAAAACCACCTCCAATTACTTAGTTTTTCCCTTGTGACAAAAGTGTTTTATGACTTTTTATAATAGTTGCTAACATTTACATAATGCCTATTATGTGCTAAGGCACTGTGCTAAGCACTTTACAAATATTATTTCATTTGATCCTCACAACCACCCTGGGAGGTAGGTAATATTATTACCACTTTAACAAATGTGGAAACAAGACAGACAACATATGTGACTTGTTCAGGATTTCACAATTAGTGTCTAAAGCCAGTTTTGAATTCCTGTCTTTCTGCCTTGGGGCCAAAAGCTCTATCTATTGTACCATCTAGCTAACTTTAGATATATCTCACATATATTTTTGTTAGGCTAATGGCCAGATTTGATAAATTTTGTCATGATAGTATGTGGCATTTCTTCTAAAAAATTATCCCAGATGTTGGTGGCATTGTGAATACATCCAGTCATTCTGGAAAGCAATTTGGAACTATGCTCAAAAAGTTATTAAACTGTGTATACCCTTTGACCCAGCAGTGTTACTACTGGGCTTATATCCCAAAGAGATCTTAAAGAAGGGAAAGGGACCTATATGTGCAAAAATGTTTGTGGCAGCCCTTTTTGTAGTGTCCAGAAACTGGAAACTAAGTGGATGCCCATCAAGTGGAGAATGGCTGAATAAATTGTGGTATATGATTATTATGGAATATTATTGTTCTGTAAGAAATGACCAACAGGATGATTTCAGAAAGGCCTGGAGAGACTTATATGAGCTGATGCTAAATGAAATGAGCAGGACCAGGAGATCATTATACACTTCAACAAACAATACTATTTGAAGGTCAATTCTGATGGATGTGGCCATTTTCAACAATGAGATGAACCAAATCAGTTCCAATAGAGGAGTAATGAACTGAACCAGCTACACCCAGCAAAAGGACTTTGAAAGATGACTATGAACCACTACATAGAATTCCCAATCCCTCTATTTTTGTCTGCCTGAATTTTTGATTTCCTTCACAGGCTAATTGTACACCATTTCAAAGTCCAATTCTTTTTGTACAGCAAACAACTGTTTGGAAATGTATACATATATTGTATTTAATTTATACTTTAACATATTTAACATGTATTGGTCAACCTGCCATTTGGGGGGAGGGGCGGGAAGGAGTGGAAAAATTAGAACAAAAGGTTTGGCAATTGTCAGTGTTGTAAAATTACCCATGCATATATCTGGTAAATAAAAACTATTATTACTAAAAAAAAAAAAAAAAAAAAAAAAAAAAATCCTAGAAAGCACCTTGAAGACAGGATTATTTTTTTAAACTTTCTTTTATCCCCATCACTTAACATAGTACTTGCCACATAGTAATTTCTTAATACATGCTTGTTGGCTGATACATGAAAATATTTATTTTGGGAAACTAATCTAAAATCCTGTCTTCTTAGTAGTCATTAATAATTCAATGTGGTTTTTTTAAATGTTTCTTGAATTTCCTTAATATTCTAGTTTTTAATTTATAAATAATGCCATTCTTTATTATTATTTTTACCAGTGCTGATTCCCTTACTTTTTTCTTGCCTTGTAGCTAGCTTTTTTATTTTAAAAAATATTTTGTTGATGTTATTTTCTTTTTCTTTTTTTTTTTTCTGAGGCTGGGGTTAAGTGACTTGCCCAGGGTCACACAGCTAGGAAGTATTATCCTCCTGAATTCAGGGCTGGTGCTCTATCCACTACACCACCTAGCTGCCCCTGTTATTTTTTTGCATGATTGTTATTTCCCAATAGAATCCTACTTGTAATAAAAGTTACTGATCATCCCTTAACTGCCAAATCCAATAGCTTTTTGTCATTTCTCCTTTACTTCCTATCTACAGCTTTTGACACTATTTTATTTTCTTGATACTTTTTCTTCACTCTAGGTTTTTTTTTTCCCCATTGGATCTCCTTCTATCTGTTTGTCTACTCCTTCTGTGCTCTCTTTGTTGGAACTTTAGCTAGGCTACTATCCTTGTCATAGACCAGGTGTCAGTTGTATAGAAACTTGCAAGTAGTGTGATATAGTGCATAAAGTTTTTTTTTTTTTTTTTTTTTTTTTTAACCAAAACTGGAGTCAGGAAAATTTGGATTTAAATCATGCCTGTGACACTAAATAGCTGTGATTTAAGCAAGTCACAAAGTATTTCTAAATTTTTGTAACATGAAAGAATTGGATTAGATGGCTTTAACTTCTAAATATAGAAAGAGCAGATTCTATTGATAGGGTAGTGTAGAAGCATCAGCAAGAAGAGGGAATTTATGGAAGAAACAGCCTATTTTCCAAATAGCTAAGTCTCTTTCACAAAAATGTAAAAGGAATGGAAAAAAAGTGACCATTTCTCCCCTAGAACAGAGATCTGGATATCTTATTCTTAGAATCATTGACTAGCATAAGAGCTCTTTATCCCCTTGCAGTGGGTAAATGCTATTAAATGCATAGAATTTCATTTGGGAAAAAATCTGAAATGTGCCAACAACAAAAACTTTTGAATAAGATGGAATAATTAAGTCCACATATAAATAAAAATAAGATGGAATAAATAAAACTCAGGAATAATAAAAATCTAAATACAAAACCTCACCCTATTATTGTTACTGGGATATAGACACAGCTAATCAAATGAAAAACATTTTTTCGAAAGAGGCAGTTTTTAAAAATATTTTCCCTTATAAGCAGGATGCTCTCAGAAAAATCTGGAAAATCCTCCATGAACTCAAGAAAAGCAAAATGTACTATCAACAAAGCAATAGCAATGGTATGGGATGATCAACTATTCACAATACAATGATCCAAAACTACTCTGAAGGATGCATGATGAAAAATGCTCCGTACACCCCAGAGAAAGAACTGATTGTGTCTGAATATAAATTGAACTAAACTAAACAAAAAACTTTTTTTTCTTTATTATTTGTTGTTAATTTTCAGAAGGGGCAGAGAGGGAAATCTATGTTTTCTTTTACAACATGACTTATGGAAATGTTTTGCACAACTTCACATGTGACTTTTCCATGGGAGTGAAGAAGGGAAGAAGGGAGAGAATCTGGATTTCAAAGTTTAAAACAAATGTAAAATATTATTTTACATATACTGGGAGAAATAAAAATATTTAACACATATAAAAATAAATTTTTTTCATTATTGCCTAATAAATGCCTAGATACATTTTTTAAATAGCTTTTTATTTACAAGATATATGCATGGTAACTTTTCAGCATTGACAATTGCAAAACCTTTTGTTCCAACTTTTCCCCTCATTTTCCTCTTCCCCTCCCCCAGATGGCAGGTTGACCAATACATGTTAAATATGTTAAAGTATAAGTTAAATACAATATATGTATACATGTCCAAACGGTTATTTTGCTGTACAAAAAGAATTGGACTTTGAAATAGTGTACAGTTAGCCTGTGAAGGAAATCCAAAATGGAGGCAAACAAAAATAGAGGGATTGGGAATTCAATATAGTGGTTCACAATCATCTCCCAGAGTTCTTTCACTGGGTGTAGCTGGTTCAGTTCATTACTGCTCTATTGGAACTGATTTGGTTCATCTCATTGTTGAGGAGGGCCACGTCCATCAGAATTGATCTTCATATAATATTGTTGTTGAAGTATATAATGATCTCCTGGTCCTGCTCATTTCACTTACCATCAGTTCATGTAAGTCTCTCCAGGCCTTTCTGAAATCATCCTGCTGGTCATTTCTTTCTTTTTCTTTCTTTTTTTTTTAAATCACATTATCCCTTGTATTCATTTTTCCAAATTTTCCCTTCCCTCCCTCTACTCCCTCCCCTAGATGACAGGCAATCCCATACATATTACATGTGTTATAGTATAATCTAGTTACAATATATGTGTGTAAATCCAATTTTCTTGTTGCACATTAAATATTGGATTCCGAAGGTATAAGTAACCTGGGTAGAAAGACAGTAGTGCTAACAGTTTACATTCAATTCCCAGTGTTCCTTCTCTGGGTGTAGCTGTTTCTGTCCATCATTCATCAACTGGAAGTGAGTTGGATCTTCTTTATGTTGAAGATTTCCACTTCCATCAGAATACATCCTCATACAGCATTGTTGTTGAAGTGTACAGCGATCTTCTGGTTCTGCTCATTTCACTAAGCATCAGTTCATGTAAGTCTCTCCAAACCTCTCTGTGTTCATCCTGCCGGTCATTTCTTACCGAACAATAATATTCCATAATATTCATATGCCACAATTTATTCAGCCATTCTCCAATTGATAGATCCAAATGATCCACTCAGTTTCCAATTTCTGGCACTACAAAGACAGCTGCCACAAACATTCTTGCACATGCAGGTCCTTTCCCTTCTTTAGCATCTTTTTGGGATATAAGCCCAGTAGCAACACTGCTGGGTCAAAGGGTATGCACAGTTTGATAACTTTTTGAGCGTAGTTCCAAATTTCTCTCTAGAATGGCTGGGTGTATTCACAATTCCACCAACAATGCATCGGTGTCCCTGTTTTCCCACATCCCCTCCAACATAGTGCATTATCTTTCCCTGTCATTCTAGACAATCAGACAGATGTGTAGTGGTATCTCAGAGTTGTCTTAATTTGTCCTAGATAGATTCTAAATAACCTGCAACACTAATGCACTGGTGTTGTAAACTGATCCAACTATTCTGGAGAGCAATCTGGAACTATGCCAAAGTGCAACCAAACTGTTCATCCCTTTGATTCAGCAATATCACTTTTAAGTATATATTCCAAAGAAAATTTTAAAATTGTAGCAATCCTTTTTGTGGTAGCAAAAAATTGAAAATCAAGGGGATACTTATCATTTGGGGAATCACTGAAGAAGTGGTGTAGGAATGAAATGGAATACTAGAGTGCAATAAGAAATGAGCAGGCAGATTTCAGAAAAACCTGGAAAGACTTGTACAAATTGATACAAAGTGAAATGAGCAGAAACAAGAAAACATTGTACACAGTAATAGTAACATTTTGTGATGATCAATACTCTTAGCAACACAATGACAATTACAAAGGACCTATGAGGGAAAATGCTCCCCACATCCGATAAAGAACTGATGAACAGTGAATGCAGATTAAAGCAAACTTTTTTTCACTTTTTTTTTTTTTTTATTATTCTTTTGGACTGTTTCTTCTTTCATAACTGTGACTAATATAGAAATATGTTTTATATGAGTGCACATATATAACCTATATCAAACTGCTTACCATTTTAAGAAGGGAGGAGGGGAGAAAAGAAAAATTTGCAACTCAAAGTCTTGTAAAAATGGATGCTAAAAGTTGTATTTCATGTAACTTGGAAAAAAGTGAAATATTATTTTTAAGATTCTAAAAAAAATTTCTAAAATTAAGGTCATTACTTAATACAATACTATTAAAATCGCATGAATTTGAAAAAAAAAGTTTTTAAAAATGAATTCTGAATTCTGAGGTGCTTTCTAGTTTTTCAGTAGATCGGAGACAGTTCAATGGAATGGAATAACAAGCCTGACCAAGCTGGAAAGCTGTTCATTAAAGAAGCCTCTTTTTCCGAGAGGATCAGCAATCTGCTTTGGGAAATAGTGACCTTCCCTAAGACATCTTTTAAGAGTTCTTTAAATGGTAATATGCAAATTTTTATTGATTATTGATAGCATCAAAATTTTTCCAGCTGTAAATACTTTAGTGTGTTTCTCATAAGTCATGTACTGAACGTATCCGTTCCAAGATTAGGCTTACATTCCAAACCTGGATTGTAAATTAAGTATTTAAGAAACATCAGACACCATTTCATTGATATTTCATTCAAAGCTATGCCATTCTGGAAACATTTTCACATCACTCATTAATTTTCCCGATTTGATTAAAAAAAAATTCAGAGGGTAGTCCTCTATAAACTTCAGGTGCCTCATGGATGTGTGATATTGAAGGGTTTACAAAAATTTGCTCACGGCTTTACCAAATGCTAATGGAACTGAACATTTCCAAGTTTCAGGCACCATTCAACGCCTAGTATTAGACCCTCAGGTACTTGCCTTCCCGCCACCTGCGGGGAAACTCCTGGAGTGCCACGTGCTACCCAGTTTGGCGCTGCGCGCCGGCGCGTCCGCTCCTCCCGCCTTTCGAAAGCATAGCCCCGCCCCTTCCGAGGCCCCCAGTGCATGCTGGGAAGAGGGTGGCCGCGACCCGCCTGCTTATGTCACTGCCGGTTGGGGCGCCATCTTGCTCCTGCTTGCGTCTGTGGTGGGGTTGGATGGGACTGTGGCGGCGGCGGCGGCGGTGGCGGTAAGGGGGCGGCGCGCTGGTGCCCGGGCCTGGCGAGCCCCTCCTCCCCGCGGGCTCCGCGGCGTGTTGGGCGCCGGACGCTGGGCGGCGGGGGCGCCGGGCTGGGGGGATGTCCGCCTTCTCGGAGGCGGCGCTGGAGAAGAAGCTGTCGGAGCTGAGCAACTCGCAGCAGAGCGTGCAGACGCTGTCGTTGTGGCTGATCCATCACCGCAAGCACTCGCGGCCCATCGTGACCGTGTGGGAGCGGGAGCTGCGCAAGGGTGAGTTCGGGCCAGCCGCGGCAGCAGGCCGCTTCCTCCTCCTCTTCCCCTTTCTCCCCCTCCCCCATTCTTCCTCATCTTACCTTTTTTCCTCTCTCATCCTCCTTCTTTTTGCTGTTTACTATTCCTCTCTTCCTCCTTCCACCTCCTCTCCCCCTTTCCCCCTCTTCTTTTTTCTCCCTTTCTTTTCATCTTTCCCCCTTCTCCTGTCTTCCCTTCATTCTTCCAGCTGCTTCCTTCCTTTCCTCTTCTCCTTTCCCTCCCCCTCTTTTTCCTCCCTTTCTCTTCAATCTTTTCCCTCCTCCTCCTCATGTCTTCATTCTTCCTGCTCCTTTTCTTCCTTTTCTTCTTTCTCCTTCTTTCTCCTACCTCCTCCTCCCCCTTATCCCCTTCGCCGCCGCCTTTTTTCTCTCTCTTGCTCCTTGGATTCTCCCGGGGGTTCCTTGGGTCCCAAGAGAGCAGGAAAGTCTGCTCCTGACGCCTCCCGCCAGGATCCGGGAACCGCGAAGCCCAGAGGCCCCGAGGAAGAAGTGTTTATAATCCCACGCGTGCGGCTGCCTGCTGGACCTTTCTGGGGCACGTTCTTGCTCCGGGGCTGTCCCCATTAAATACTTTTGTATGAAGCCATCTGCAGGCTGTGGTTCTGGAAACCGCTCCTTCTTGGGTTCTAGGAGTTGGGCTGCATAGGTTCTGTGGTCCTAAAGCCTCTTTCTCTCGGATGGAGAGGTCCAGCCGAGCTGGACCATAAGGTCTAAAAGGAAGCAAGGGTAGAGGTAGTCCTGGAGTGGAGGAAACTTATGTGGGGAGTTGTCTACATTATATTTACAATTCATTTAATGTCACTCCCAGCCTCTGAGAGCTGTGGAAAGATTATTTAGTCCAGCTGTTATTTTTACAAAACTTGCCTTAAAGCCGCAGGTAAAGCAGCAAGGATTCTGTGGACAGCACTAGGTTCAACTTTGCAGATAGAAACTAGCTCGATAGAATTAGTTGTGTGTGTGTGTGTGTGTGTGTTTGTGTATAAATATATATATTTAAAATTAATTAATTAAAAAACTTTTCCCATTGGCTTGAATTTTATAAATTGATAATTTTGATGATCTATGAATATAATAAATATCTAAAAAACTCTCGGCAGAAGAAAGGTTCCCCACCTCTGTATTAAAGCATTCAAAGTTATCTGAGTATGATATGATTTCTGAATATTATTCATTCTAGCTCTTTGGGTTAGAGCAGTATGTTACTTCCTAAAGTTAAGTTAGTTCCAATAATTGTTTATTTCTGATAGATATTGTCTGAAATGATGGCTGCTGAACAAATTTACTTCTTTTCCTAGCTTTAGAGCTTCCAGAGAATTTAAAAGGCCATTTGGTGGTACTGCTCTCATTTTACAGCTGAGAAAACAGGCCATATAGATTAATTTTCACTTCACTTTAATTTTAGTATTTATTTAATTAAATATCTCCTTGCTCTGCAGTAGAAATACAAAGAAGCAAAGTTCCTGCCCTTAAGGAATTTATAATCTAAGGAGGGAGACAACATGCAAACAAATTTATACAAAGTAAAAGATTGACTTCCCTAATGTCACACAGTTAATAAGTTGCAGTCAGGACTTGGCTCTATTATCCCATGGTTTCCAAAGGAAAAGAGTGTTCCTTTCCATTTCCCTGGGGCCTCTTTAAAGTTAGAGGAAGCATCCTTTTAAAATTTGTTTTAATAGTCTGTTAACATTTTTAAAAAATATAACTGATGAAATGAATGTTTATTGAGATGGAAGTTATATGATGTGGTAATTACTTGACCTAAGATGGTCACAATATATTAGGGTTCCATGTATAATTAAATGAAGGAGCTCTTGTTTCAAAACATTCTGCATTTTCCTTTTGTATTTTTTTTTCTTGGTTTTGATTGAAAAATATGTGCATGCCTTTTTTTAGATTCATGCATTTGTGTCCCTGGCTTTATCTAATCTCACTGGACAATTTGTTTTTGTACACATTTTGTCGTGTGCTAATAAATTTTTTTTCATACATATGATTTTATCACCTCAAAAGTTTACTTTTTTGTGTAAAATCTAGGGCTTTTTTTTTGCCTCAAAGATATGGTTATTAGTAAAATTAGAATAATTTTGAGACAGTAGAAATGTCACATTTATGTGCTATAAAAATATGTAGCTTGTCTGTATAATTTTTCTTAATCACTTTGAAATTACTTGCCAGCTATATACCCCCCTCCCCTGCCTGAAGCATATAGTACTTAGAAAAATCTAATAAGACCAGATTTAGAAGACAATCTAATTATAGTGAGGCAAATAGGTAGCGCTAGATCTGAAGTTTAACAAGGCCTGAGTTCAAATGTGGCCTCAGATACTTAAATGCTTTGTGATCCTGGGCATATTACTTAAGTAAGTTTTCTCATCTGTTAAATAGGTATAATTATAGCACCAAGCGTCAAGCTTTTTGAAGATCCAGTGAAATATTTGTAAAATGTTTTGCATTTATTGATGATATCATTGCTTTTTGACATTAAAAAAATCTGTACATAATTTTCATTTGAACCTCAACAAGCATCTAGATTTCTCAAGAGATGAAGGAATAGAGGGAGACAGGGATTAAAGTTATTTGCCTAGCTAGTAACAGAGATAGTACTGAAGTTTTTTCTAATACAATTTTTTTGTTGTCTCAGATTGGAGCTACATAATTTGGTGAATTGGATGAGATAAGAAAATTTGGTTTCCTTATAAGTTCATTGTTATGTGTTTCTATAATGGCCTTTATGTAGTAAGCATTTAGTAAGCATTCACTAAACGGGCACTAATAATGGTTGTATTTGAGCTTGTGTAACTGGTACCTGAAAGCACTAATTTCAACTAATTTTTATTGGCAACTTGGTAATAGGATAATTCATTCATTTGTATTGGTCTAGTTGATTATTGTAAAATCATGACTTTAAGTGAAATACAGTAATCTTTGTGTTCATTATCCTTATTGGAGGTAGATTATGCAACCAGAAACACCCCTTCTCTTCCTGGGGTTAGCAATTACTCTTGTTTTGTCATCATTGTAGCTATCTAGTATTTAGATAGCAACTATACTACACTAGCTAGGATTTCCTGAGAAAAGTGGGAATGTTTGTTGGAGTTGATGCTTTCAAAATAACAAAATGGACTCTTTTTGGATTGCATGACTAATTTACTGTTATTTATACACTCACCCTCTTGGATTCTTCTGCCTGGTTCCCTTAAACACATTATTGGGTTTATTTTTAGATACTACATAATTTTCATGAGTGTTCTGGTTAGTTTTTTTAGCCTTAAAGTCACTTAATTGAACAGGTTATTCCAACTAATAAACTGAGAGAATTTGAAGGAATTGGTTTTACCTATAAGACAAAGTAGTTTACAACTAGGATGATTACTATAGGAGGATTAATAACTTTGTTCATTTGAGTTAAGTAACAGGAAAACTGGTGATTGTTTTAGTAAGAGGAGACAATTAACCATTGGTAGAGGAGAAAGCTCTTTAATAAAGCTACTTCTAATAGTGTTATATAAATATGATGTTTTGACTAAAACTTTTAAGGAATAGTCATATCTGTAGCTTCTTGCTTGCACTTTCATCAACTGAAGATAGTAGTGAACTCATTTCTGCTTAACATTTTAATGCATTGTTTCCTTAGAAGTTGGGGAGCTTTCTTGAAATTCAAGTTTCTTTACTTAAAATTTTTATGTACTATCTCATATCAATAGATCTGTGATCTTTGTGGTATGAGTATTCCTCCCCCCCCATCTAATAGTATTTTATTTATTACCTGCAAGGATAATTTTCAACATTCACTTTTGTTAAGATTTTTAGTTTGAAATTTTTTTTCTTCCTTTCTTCCTTTTCTTCTCCCCAAGACAGCAAGCGATCAAATATGGATTAAATATGTATGATCATTGTAAACATATTTCCATATTAGTCATGTTGTGAAAGAAAAATCATAACAAAAGAGAAAACCAATGCTTTCACCCTGCCCAAGAAAGCAGGCAATCTGATATAAATTATATATATGCAATCATTTTAAATATATTTCCATATTAGTCATGTTGAGAAAGAAAAATTAGAACAAAAGTGAAAAAAGCACGACAGGGAAAAAAAAGTGGAAATAGTATACTTCTATCTATATTTAGTGTCTGTAGTTCTCTCTCTGGCTCCAGGTGGTATTTTCCATTCCAAGTCTATTGAAATTACCTTGGATCACTGTATTGCTGAGAAGAGCTAAGTCTATCATAGTTGATCATTATATAATCTTGCTGTTATGGTGTGCAATGTTCTCCTGGTTCTTCTCACTCCATTCGGCATCAGTTCATATAAGTCTTTTCAGGCTTTTCTGAAATCAGCCTGCTCATCATTTCTTGTAGAACAATTATATTCCATTACATTCATATACTATAACTTACTCAGCCGTTCCTCAGTTGTTTGGCATCCCCTCACTTTCCAGTTCCTTGCCAGTACAAAAATGAGCTGATACATACATTTTTGCACATGTAGGTCCTTTTCCCTCTTTTATGAACTCTTTGGAATATAGACCCAGTAAGGAGACTGGTGGATCAAAAGGTATGCAGTTTGATATTTCTATGGGCATAGCTCTAAATTCCTCTCCAGAATGATTGCATCAGTTTAGTATTCTTTCTGTGGGTATGGTTCACTACCCATCTTATATTTTGCAATTATTTCTCATATGTTTTCACAGATCTTAAAAATTGGATCTATCCATAGACTTTCTAAAAATTATTTTCAGTATTTCAATATTCAGTGATAGAAATGTCCATAACCAATGTTTAGTGCCTTAAAATAATGTTTAATGTAAATGAAGTTTATCTTCAACCCTAACTTTAGAGCTGCATGTACCATAAAAATAACTTGTTGGGTTTTCACTGGAACTTTAAAACCAACTACTTTCAACATTAGTAGCATTTTTCTTGTAGAAGTTGAGTTTTAGCTGAAACTTGAAGAAGTCAAGAAACAGATGAGGATCAAGAGAATCTCAGGCTTCAGGGATAGTCACTGCAAATGCACAAAATCAGAAAAAAAATTCACTATTTCAGAAGCATAGGCACATTCAGTTCAATAGATTTCTTATTAAACATCTGCTTTGTATGAAGCACTGAGTTATAAAGTGGAAAAAAATTCTTATTCTGAAGGAATTTATATTCTCTGGGACATTTGACATATATATGGTAAAGTATAATAAAAAAATAGGAGGTAAAGAGGAATAAGGAGAAGTCAGTACTCTTGGAATATTTGAGAAAGCTAGAGGAATAGCTGTGAAAGGATTTACAGAAGTTAGATATATTTTATATGTAGTGTTTGGTGAGGGTAACTGTAGCAGGGAAGTCTGCAATGTATATTTCAGTATAGAAATTAGGTGAAACAGGACAATGGATACTGTATCAATAGTGTCTACTTCAAACATCCAGAGAAGCAGTAGTTGGATTTTCTTGAGATGGTTCTTGCTCCCTCCTTCCTCTCCTTCCTTCCCTTCCTCTCTCCCTTCTTCCCTTCCATTTTATTTTTCCAAATCCATGCAATGATAATTTTCAACATTTCAACATTCACCCCTGCAAAACCTTGTGTTCCAAATTTTCTCCTTCCTTTTCCCCCATTTCATTATAGATTAAATCTGATATAGGTTCTTCTACACATATTTCTATATTTGGAAGATAAGTGTGTGTAAAAGGTTGAATGGAGGAAGAAAAATCCATCCTCTCATTTAGTTGTCAGCTGTTACCTCAAATCATTCAGTAAATTCCAATGTCTTAGTATCTGTAGGATCAAATATAAAATTTTCTTTGGCTTTTAAAATTCTTAATAACCCGACCTCCTTCTACCTTTCCAGTTTTCTTATTCTTCTCCATACAGTCCAGTGTTACTTTGTGTCTCTATTCCTTGGGGGGGGGGGAAGGGGACGGACAACCCACTTTTCTGACTGTGCACTTTCAGTGACAGTCCCCATGCCTAGGATTCTCTTGATCCTCACCTCAGTTTCTTGACTTCCTGGGATTCTCTTGATCCTCATCTCAGTTTCCTTCAAGTTTCAATTAAAATTCCACTTTTGCAAGTTTTTCTTGATTCCCCATAACGCTAGTTAGTGCCTTTTTATTGAGAGTACTTCCAATTTATCCTGTATATATGTTTTTTTGTACATAATTGTTTTCATGTTGTCTTTTCATTAGACTCTGAGCTTCTTCAAAGCAGGAGATATACTTTGTGTCACTTGTGCTTGGCACAGTGACTTGGCATGTATAATTTCTTAATAAACCCTTGTTAATTTGATTTGTAAGTACATCTTATTCATAAGTTTAATTTTTTAAACCTTTTAAAAAATAATAGTTTTTTTATTTTTCAAAATACATTTATCCCTGCAAATCTTTTTTTTTTTTTTTTTCCCAAATTCTTCTTCCTCTCTTCTCCCCTCTCCTAGACAGCAAGTAATCCAATATAGGTTAAACATGTGTAATTCCTTCCGAACATTTTTACACATTTTAGATTTAGATGTTTTGTGAAAACATGGATTTTAAAAATTATTTTGATATATGTATATTCCACTGAAAGATCTTAATATATAACAGCATCATTCATAACACATATACATATTCCACTGAAAGATCTTAATATATATAACAGCATCATTCATAACAGGTAAGCTATGACTTTTTTTTTAAAGCATTTTTTGAAATTATACAGTATAGACTTTTAAATCTAATATTTTGGTTTAGATGGTAATTAAATAAGTAGAATTGATTTACTGAATGTGCATTAACTAATTTTCTATAACTTTTTAGGAAGCATGAATTGCCTTTTTAAAATATTTTTATGTCTTGAATTCTTTTTTGTAACAAAAAATTTGTCTTATTAATGATCTTATTAATTTAAAATAAAAGATGAAGGCTAACATGCTAATAGAAATCAATTCCTTTGTAACTTGCTTTTTGTGTTAGATTACTCAAATTAGTTTCTTTGAAAGTCTGGAAAGTTGCTTTTTCCTTTCCTAACTCAAAAGACTCCAGTGGATTCCTATTACATCAAAATAATAAAATGCAAACTCTTTTGTTTTAAATTTAAAATCCTTCACTGTCTTGCTCTGAGTTTTTTCCAGTCTTATTGCATATACATTATTCCCCTTCGTGTACTTTATCTCCAGCCAAACTGGCCTATTTGCTTATTTGTGCCAATCTTTCACTTTTATGCTTTTTCATCAGGCCCATTCTGTGCTTAGAATATATTCTGCTTACATCTTCCTCTTAATATCCCTTACTTCCTTCAAAGCTGATCTCAAGTGCTGTTTCTGCTTCCTGAATGATGCATGAAGTCTTTAAAGATCACTGTAGCTGATTGTCTTCTCTCCCCACTCCCATTTCTATATTTAAAGAAAAATAACCTTGTGTTTGCTTTAAATATATTTACTTTTTTTGTATATATGATCCCAAAAGAATGAAGTCTTTGAGGTCAGGATTGGATCTTTGCAGGTTATTCCCATCAACAGTGGGTATCCTCTTAAGACTGTCCCGGAACTTCTCCTTCCCCCCTCCTCATCCCCTCTCCTCAATTTGTACTCTTTCACATGGTGACCTCATCAGCTCTTCTAGGTAAAATTATTGTCTTTGCTTACCTCCACTCTAGAATTTCCAATTGCTTGTTGTACATCTTGAATTCATTATTATGATCTTCAACTTAACATGTCTAAACTTAAACTCTCCATTCCTTCAAACCTTCCCTCTTCCTAAACTTCCCTGTTACTACTGAGGACACTACCATTCTCATAGTCACATAATCTTGTGTCTTTTCTTTCTTCTCCCTGCTTTCTCTTTTTCCTCCCTGTATCCTTCCCACATCTCTTTATCCCTTCCCTACATTTCCCCCTTCTTTCATTCCTCTTCTCCCTCCTATCCACTCTGTTGCTAATGCTTGTTGATTTTACCTTTGGAACATCTCTCCAGTGTGCCTCCTCTCTTCCAGGCACAGTCACTACTCTAGCCCAGGCCTTTATCACCTTACAGTTGATTATAGCCTTCTGTTTAGTTTGCTTGCAGCAAGATTCCCTAATACAATCCACCCTCCACTTGGCTTTTAAAGTGACCTTCCTGAAAGGACCATGTGTCCTCTATGCTTAATAATGCTATGTAGCTATTAATAAACTCTAGTGGCTCTTTGTCACCCTTTGGAGCAAATATAAAATCCTGTGTTTTACGTTCAAAGGTGAGATTCTTCATAACTTGGTATATCTTTTCTATTTTTCTAGTTATTTTACCTTACTTATAATCTTAATGCACTTTGATCCAGTGATACTGTCTTCTTTACTTTTCTTCTGACAAGATGATCTAAACTATGTTCTGACTTAAGGAATTTTTGTTGACTTTTCCTATACATGGAATACTGCTTTCTGGCTTTCATGGCTTTCTTCAAAGTCCTTAATCCTTTTTAATTCTAGTGTCTTTAGTCTTCAGTGATTATTTTCCTTTTATCTTGTATATAGTCTGTGTATTTACTTGCATATATTTTTCCCCTTTAGATTGTAAGCTCCTGGACAGCAGGTACTTTTGCTTGTTTTTTGTCTTTTTGTGTGTGTGTGTACTTAGTGCTTATTACAGTGCTTGACACATTAAGTATTTAATTCAAGCTATCACGCTACAGATTTCTTCCTTTTATACTTTGAAAACTTATCTTTTTTAGAAAAAAGAAAATGCCTCTGTCTCTGTGCTTATTGCCTCCGTTTCATCCCATTTTTCCTTGTAGTCTGTATTCTGACCTCATAACTTTGAAGAGAGCAGTTTTAGTTAAATTAACTGATTTTTTTTAATTCTCAAAACTGGTGGGTTTCTTGATCTCTGCAGCATTTGACACTTTGATTGTGACACATCTTGGTTTTTGTACTTAAGTAACCCCTTCATTCTCTTTTACTGAATCATTATTCATGTCCTGGCGCCTAACTGTGGTTGTACATCAATTGTCTGTCTCTGATATTCTCTCTGTGAGTTCATTGGCTCTTATTGTTTCAATTAACACGAACCTGGAAGGTTCTTAAGGTACTTAAGTAGTATCTAATATAACTCTTATTTTTAATAGGTGAGCAAACAAGGATGTAGGGAAATTAGGACTTGCACAAGATCATACAGATACATTGAAACAGGCCCTGGATTAGAATTTACGTAACAAGCATATAAAAGCATTTATTTCATTTACTGTATCCAGACACTGATTAAATATTGGGTGATACAAATACAAGCAAAAGAAATATATCATTATACAATCTTGTTGTTATGTAGTGTTTTCCTGGTTCTGCTGGCTTTATTCATCATTAGTTCATGTAAATCTTATCGGGCTTTTATAAAATCAGCCTGTTCATTATTTCATATAGAACAATAATATTCCATTAATTTTATATACCATAATTTTTTCAGTCATTCACCAATTGACGGGTATCTACTCATTTTTCAATTTTTTGCCACCACAAAACAACAAAAAACTGCTATAAATATTTTTGCACATGTAGGGCCTTTATTATGTTTTTATGATATAAAATTATTGGTGACATTGGTGGATCATCAGGTATACACAGTTTTATAGCTCTTGAGCATAGTGTCAAATTGCTTTCCAGAATGGTTCCACAACCAGTGCATTAGTATCTTAGTTTTCCCACATCCCCTCCCAACATTTATCATTGTCTTTTCCTGCCATCTTCAACAATCTGATAAGAGTGAAGTGGTACTTCAGAATTGTAAAATCACATTTTTAGTAAAACTTTTAAAGCATTAACAAATATTTTTCTCCAAAGCCCTTTTCTAGATATATTAGGAAAAGGTGCTTTGGAAATGTAGATGAATGAAGGTAAGAGACAAGGAAAACTTTTTTTTAGGAAAATGGATTAAATATGATCTACATGATTTATCTAATCTTTAATGAAGATTAAGATTGACTTCTCTTCTTGACTTCACAGCTTCCCTCGTCCTGAAGCAATTGTTTTTAGAATTTAGCCAAAAATATATTCTCTGTTCTCTTGAAAGGGAGGCACCCTCACAGACTTATATCTGGGAAAGACTCTCCATGTTGATCTTTGATCCCTTAAGAGCAGTGAATCAGGAGGGACTGGATTGGGATTTGGTTATATAGTTTTGGAATGTTAACTCAGGATTGTATTACTATATATTTTAATTTTTTTTAGATATCCCTAAAAAAATTACCTGAATTCATCTTGGGACAGAGTTATGTAGGAGAGCATGGAAAACTGCTAGTTTGACCTTCTCTCTCCATGATAGAAATCCTTGGATCCTTTATTAATGTTAAATCAAATACAGTTATTTTGGACAAAGGACCCTAAAATACAATACAGTAGTAGTGGTGTTTTTCTTGGAAACCTATGATTTCCAAGTCAGTCCAAAAATGTCTGCTTAATCTATAACATAATGTAGTTGTTAGATTAATTGAACTGATTTCTGGGGTCTCTTTCATCTCTACAACTATAACAATAATATTTTAACATATTGTGTTTTGTGGTAACAAAAGGCCAGAATAGTTTTATATGTAGTAATTGGGAAATAGCTAAACAGACTACTTTATATAAATTTAATGTAACTCATTAAGAAATATGATCTCCATTCCATTCCAGTTGTAAATTTATTAACTTATAAATGGCAAATACAAACAGTTTAAGGAAACATGGGAAGATTAAAGAAGTGATGCAGAGTGAAAGAAAGGTACCCAGAGGAGTAATATAATGCAACAATATAAAGGAGGACAACATTGAGGCCACAGAACTTGGGTTGATAGTAGTACTCAAATGTTAATAAGTGTACATTCATCCTTTCTGTCATGGTAAATTTAAAAAAGACAAGTGGTATTTGCAGCTAATATTCAGTAACATCTTGCCTCTCTCACGATGTCTAAGGGGCCAAATAATCATTTATTATATTTTTTTGTTAGAAAACATAAATGGAAATACAGCCTCTTAACATACCTTTCTTCCTCCTCCCACCCATCCCACCCCCATTCTTAAATAGAAAACTTAGCACTATGTTTAATGCCTTAAATTGAATACTTATTGAGACAGGTAAATATATTGGTTCTGTGGAAATTTTATTTCCATCTATTTGATTCTTTTAGATAAGGTTTTGTAAGATGATGCAATATTGTTACTTTGTGTTTTTATTGTGTTTGTATTTGAATGCTTAAAGTGATAAATCCATGAGTTAGTGAATGAGAAAACTTAAGCAATCATAGATATTAAAAGGCTTCCTTTCTATGTCTCTTGACATTAAACTTGATAATTGTCTACATTATACTAATCCTGGTCTTTTATTTTTAACATTCTATGTTTAATTTTCTCCTCTTTCTAGGAAGAAGACATTTTCCCTGCTTTTTACGATCACAAATAACTTCTACAGCAACATCAAGTGACAGCATTAGCTTGGGAGGGGAGAAAATGTTCAGACTTTTACCAGTAGCAAACTACTGTGCTGTGAGGGTAGAAACTAATTTAGCAGGGAAAAAGCAGGCTAAACTTTCAATAAGAACATGTAAAAAATAGTATGCTTTGATTTTTTTTTTTCTTTTCAGCCCAGTTTTGCAGAAGAAGCTATTTCATAAGTTAATATATAGGATTTTGAAGCATAGAAGCAAAAAAATAACAAACAAAATACAACTCGAGAGGACTTAGAAGGTAGTTTGATTGTCAGAAGTGATTCTTGAGCATATTTCCCCCCAATTGACTATGTTGGAGGAGTATTGTTCTTTTTTACTAAGTGTCCTTTGTATGCAGCCAAGTGTTCAATTTTAATTTCTCTCTTCCTATAGTATCAATCTATAGGATAATTTGCTACTATTGTAGGAAGCAGCATCTGTGCCGTAATAGATATTTATGACTGAAGATGTAATTAGGCAAATATCATCCAAACTCTCAAAATAATAAATTGAAAGTGAAATTATTTCATTTTCATCATGCATTCCATTGTATGTATTGGAGCATTATTTCTTATCTTTTTTTAGTTGAGAAACAGTTATATGAACTTGAAAACTAGAGACCACCCAGCAAATAAACTCATTATTTGTAGTAGTTGTTTTTCCTTCCCAAATTATTTAACTGCATTTAGTAAAATTTAAACTAACCATCTGGATTTTTAGGCTTAAGTTTAATCTAACAGTTTGACTTTATTCTTAATTGTTGAAACTTTAAGCCTTTTTGCTATCTATTCATTCAAGTCTCAAATATGGAGCAACACTTGTAGTTGTAATTTTTAATGTAATAGAATTCAAAGCCCTTAAATGAGTAACAAGAAATAGTAAATTGTCATTCCCCAGGATTTTGGGGGAGCAAAGATACAGAAGATATTTTGTTCTTTTAATTTTTAAAAAAGATTTTTGCACTAATATTTGTTAGTGAAATTTATCTAATTTTCTTTTTACTCTTCTTGGTTTAGCTATCAGTATCCTGTTTCACAAAAAGTTTAATAGGATTAATTCCATTAATCTAATCAATTAACTAGCTTGGTTAGTTAATTTAGTTAATTTAATCATTTAGAATTAGGTGATCTGTAAATATTTATTAGAATTCACTTATAAATCCATCTGGTCCTGATTCTTTTTACTTAGGAAGTTCATTTGTGACTTGTTCAGTTGTTATTATTATTGTTTTGCTGAGGCAATGGGTTAAGTGACTTGCCCAGGGTCACACAGCTAGGAAGTGTTAAATATCTGAGACCAGTTTTGAACTCAGGTCCTCCTGACTTAAGGGCTGATGCACTGTCACCTATTTGGTCCCAATATTTTTTTCTAAAATAGGTTTATTTAGATATTCTTTTTCTTCTGTTAATCTGGGCAGTTTATTTCTGTAATTATCCTTTCTTTTCAACTAAATTGTTAAATTTATTGTCAAAAATTGGGCAAAATAGCTTCAAATAATTGATTTAATTTCATCTTCATTAGTAGTGTATTCATCCTTGGCTGTGTTAGAGAAAAACCTATTCCATATATGTAAAAATAGAGAGAGTAGTCTCTGAATATTTCTTGTTTCTGAAATAGAAAATACAAACAGTAGGCATGTAATCCTGCTGGCCTCCCTGGCATAGGCAAATTACCTAGAATGTATAATTTCAAGATTATAAATACTGTTCTAATGAAAAATTGGAAAAACAACTTACATAATAATAGTTAAACTGAATAATGAGAAGATGGGAATGGGCAAATAGTTTGAATTATGTTCAGAATTATAAATATCTTGGCAAATGCATTTCTGTGATTTTTTATTTGGAATTTTATTGGTCCTCAGGTTATAGATGCTTCATTTTTTCGACATTGCTCTCTTATGATTATGAGTAACAATTATATCTTTGTTGTAGGGGGGAAGAAATCTGTAAATAGAATAATAGATTGGGATATATATATATATTAAACAGATAAAAATATATATATATATATATTTATCTCTGTTTAATTGTTTACATTTTTTATTAAGTTGACAACATAGTTGAATTAGTTTCCCCTCTGAAAAAATATTATGTGTCTGCTTTATAAACTCTGAAAAAAATGTTTGTGGGATTTTTAACAAACCTGTCTGACAGATTGAGCAGCTTTGCAAATTTTTTCTTAATTTTTTATGACTATGCCTTTGATTTTTTTTCTACGTACCTTAAACCTAAGCTAATTGTAGGTAACTTCCAAATTACGATAAATTCAGAAACACCTTCTTTCCAAAAAATATTTACTCAGATTTAAAGCTTTTTGGCATCTTCTTCCCATCTTCCTTGTTCTTCCCTCTCTTACTTTATAAATGGGATCTAGTAAACAAAAAACATCATTTATTTATTTTTAGTAATTACTAGTTAACTTTATGCTTATAGGAAGACTCAATTATAATGAAGCTATTTTAATTTGAATCTGGGGGAAGAGATAATATGTTAACAATATATACTTAAATAATTAATTGATTCTGGCTTTGAAATTCTGTTACCATCCTGTTTTTAGTAACTGAAGGGTAGTTATTTTTTGTGGCATTATTTTTAAAAATTATTTATATTTAGTCACTAATTTTAGAAATTTTGTTTCAATACACCATCATCCATTTTACTACTGTGAGTGTACTAGAGGTATTAGAGAGTGTATAAAGTCTGTAGGAGTAAATAAGAGACAGAAAATAAGTCTTTTACTGAATGGAAATGTATGTTTTAGCATTTGATTATAATGCATGTTTATGACTGATAAAATAAAAAGTTAGGAAGTTTAGTTTTTATTTGAAACTGAGTTCAGGGATCTGGAACTTTGTGAGATATGGTTTGTATGTGTGACAGTATGACAGTGAGAAAAGGTGTGAGTGTATTTTATGGAAGTTGTTTTTGGAAGAGTGATAATATAAAATACAAAGAGGGTAAAAAAAGAATATTTTGAACTTGATACTTAGATAAAAGTGAGAATAAATGGATTAACATAGTATATCAAATATAACCACTTTGTCATTTAAAACACTTCACAACCTGTATTCCTTTCTTATCCACTTTTTTTTTTTTAAAACATTCACTTCCATTAAATTTTCTTGATACAGTTGTCCTTCATAATGCAATTCATATCTCATGTTTGCCTTTTCACTTTTATTTCTTAGAATCCCTGGTTTCCTTTAAAACTCATTTCACATAAAGTCTAATACTTATGTCTTTTCCTGAGTACCTCTGTGTAGTGTCTCCCTCAATAACTTTGTATTCTTTTTGCTATATTCCAAATGTATACATTTCCCATGAGAATGCAAGCTCCTTGAGAATGCACTATTCTATTACAGTTACTTAACAGAATATGTTCAGATGCCTTATAAAGCTTATTGATTGATTATAGCTTTGTAGATTTAAATATTACTGAGGCCTTTTAATAGGTTATTTGCAAGGTACTTTGTAGTGTAGCAGCTATCTTAATTACATTAAGTGCTGGATTTATCAAGACAGCATGGGTTCTATTCCTGTTTCTGTCATTTGTGATTATATGATTGTGTGCAGAGACTTGATGGAATGATGTACACAGTAGTTCCATATCTGATCTTTTTCAAAAGAAAAAGTAGATAAAAGGGAAAAGGTTAAGGAAAGTATGGTAGAGAATAATAATATTAACAATAATTATTTAGTAATAACTAGCATTTATATGCAAAAGCATTTTATATTTGTTCTCATTTGATCCTAATAGTTCTGTGAAGTAGGTGCTCCTAATAGGTAGGTGCTGTTACTTTCATTTTAAAGGTGAAAATAATTGACTTGCCATAAGTGATAATTCCATCCTTAAAAATGATAGAAGAAATAAGGGGAAATGCTACTTTAGATCTGATTTTCATTAATAGACAATAAAGGAGCTGGTTCTTGGGTGGAAATCATGAAACTTTGGTGTGATGTGATCACCCCATTCTAGAGTTTGAAATAGAAGAGTGAAAATCTGAATGTAGTGTGGCACATGCTCCAGATTTTGGGAAAGAGTTCAGAAGAGTCAGGAAAAATAGGATCTCATGGAACAAATTATTTTTTAAAAAACCAGTCAAGATTGTTAGGGGAAATAAATGCTCAGGAACAAATCTCTCCCCCCCCCCCCATTATATATTTATTTAGAATATGCAGGATTTAAATTTTTATTTTATTTTATTTTTAAAAATTTAATTATAGTTTTTATTTACCAGATATATGCATGGGTAATTTTACAGCATTAACAATTGCCAAACCTTTTGTTCCAATTTTTCCCCTCCTCCCTTCTCTTCTCTACCCTCCCCACCCCCCCATGGCAGGTTGACCAATACATATAAAATATGTTAAAGTATAAATTAAGTACAATATATGTATACTTGTCCAAACAGTTGTTTTGCTATACAAAAAGAATAGGACTTTGAGATAGTGTACAATTAGCCTGTGAAGGAAATCAAAAATTCAGGCAGACAAAAATAGAGGGATTGGGAATTCTATGTAGTGGTTCATAGTAATCTCTCAGAGTTCTTTCACTGGGTGTAGCTGGTTCAGTTCATTACTCTTCTATTGGAACTGATTTGGTTCATCTCATTGTTGAAAATGGCCACCTTCATATAATATTGTTGTTGAAGTATATAATGATCTCTTGGTCCTGCTCATTTCATTCAGCATCAGTTCATGTAAGTGTCTCCAGGCCTTCCTGAAATCATCCTGTTGGTCATTTCTTACAGAACAATAATATTCCATAATATTCACATGCCACAATTTATTCAGCCATTCTCCAATTGATGGGCATCCACTGTGTTTCCAGTTTCTGGCCACTACAAAGAGGGCTGCCATAAACATTCTTGCACATACAGGTCCCTTCCCCTTTTTAAAGATCTCTTTGGGTTATAAGCCCAGTAGTAACACTGTTGGATCAAATGGTATGCCAGTTTGAAAAATTTTTGAGCATAATTTCAAATTGAGGAACAAAATTCTTAAGATTCCATGGGAGATAGTTCCTATGAGGAGGAAAAAAATATGAGACTTTTGAAGGGACTGATGTAGACACAAAAGTGAACTTGGCAATTTAACTTAGCTTTTCAAAAGAAATAGAAAATAGATGATGGGTTCAAGTTTAGGTAATAGAGAATAGAAACAGACCTTAAATTGGAAAGATGTGACGTTCAAACCCCTCATTACATAGAATAAATTGAAGCCCAAAGAGGTTCAATGACTTGACTAGCAAGGGTTTTAATTGAATCCAGTCAGTAAGCATTTTTATTTATTTATTCATTCATTTATCTATTCATTCATTCATTCATTCATTCATTCATTCATTCATTCTGAGGCTGGGGTTAAGTGACTAGGAAGTGTTAAATGTCTGAAACCACATTTGAATACCAGAAATTTGAGAAAGGTAAAAAATCAGGACTACTCTTAAGGAGTTTACATGTTACTTGGGAAGACACATGAAAATATACAATGAAAAAGGAAGATCGTCTCAAAGGAAGAACACTAGCAGGGCATTTGAATGATTGAAGCTGTACGCATGGAGGATGAGGGTAGGACCTGGGAACTATGAATCAGAAAAGATCTCTTGTAGAAAGAAGGAATCTTTAAAGGAAATCAGGGAAGCTCAAGAGTTAGAAATGAGGAGAGCAAACATTTCTAGGGAAAGGGAGTAGTTAGTCACTGCAAATGTACAGAATTGAGTAGAGCATTTTGTGTGAGTTACTTGAAGGAGGTCAGTGTGGCTGGATCCTACGAGTTGAAAGTGGGGGAGTAAAGTATAAACTGCCTTGGAAAGATGAGAAAAAATTAGGTTGTGAAGACTTTGACTTCAAGTCCAGTCCAAGCCCACCACGTTAAGATTGTGACATGGTCCTCTAAAGACGTCAAGAATTCCATAAGCTTAAAATGAGGGAAACTAAGAATTTTTTTTTTTTAAGGATATTATATTTAAGTCAAAGGGAACAAAAGTATTAAAGAATTAGATCTTTTGGTGTATGTAGGATGATGATTGCTGAAAGCAGAAGTCAGTGCTTTTGACATTTTCTCTGTAAATAAACAAACCTTTGTATGGGAAATTAAAACAAAAATTACTATCATGGAGTTGATAATTTAATACATATAAAGAGATAGCAAGAAGATGCCTCACTTTGATGTTGAATTCAATGAGTCACTTGACCCAAATGAATTAGCAAGTGCGATTGCTGATTAACTCAATATTTCGAGTATTGTGGAAAATGGAAAGGGTATTTTTAAGATTAAAGAAAGGGTAATGTTCCAGCTTTCAAAAAGGGAAGTGTTTTGCACTTATAGTCTGAGTTTGATTTGATTCCAAGATAAATTCTAGAGTATTAAAATTGCTAACTATCTAGAAAGGGAGTCATTGCTTAAAAGGAATTAGCATGACTTCATTCAGAACCAGTCATTCCAGATTAACCTCATTTCTTTTTGGACAAGATTACTTACTAGTAGATAAAGAGGAATGTTGTGTTTATTGCTTACCTAAATTAAAAAAAAATTATTATAGCTTTTTATTTACAAGATATATGCATGGATAATTTTTCAGCATTGACCCTTGCAAAACTTTCTGTTCCAACCCCCATGGCAGCTTACCTAAATTTCATCAAAGTTTTTTGATGGATCTTAAATACCAAATGGGATAAATAGAAGTGGTATAGACAATATTACACACAGTTGAAGTCAGAAGATATTCGATGGGCTTCAGATATAGATCTACAGTGAAATACTCTGTAAGGATCTATATTTGATTCCATGCTGTTTAATGTTTTTATAAATGATTTTGATAAAGCATTGAAAGTGTGCTTATCAAATTTGCAGGCAACACAAAATTGGGAGAAATTCCAACAATAGATGACAGAATCCAGAAGACTCTTGACAGTCTCCTAGACCTAATCAGTTTTGGGCACTGTAGTTTAAGGACATTGATCATCAGAATACTGTTCAAAGGAAGCACTTGGGGTAGAGAAGACTCTATTGAAGAAAGTTGGAACAAGAAAAGATGAGGAAATAACATATCTGCCTTCAAGTATGCCCTCATGAGAGTAATTAGATTTATTAGCTTTGGCCCCAGAGGGCAGAATCAGGAGAAATAATAAATACAAATTGCAGAAGGACAAATTTAATTTTTTGACAAAAGCTGTCCAAAAGTGGAATGGGCTTTGTCCTTTTATAATTCTGAGTATAACTTACAAAGCTATTGTTAGGAAACTTAGGAAAAAGATAGAGAATTTGTTAAATTAACATGTCACTATAGTGTATGGATACTAGATTTAGATCAAATCACTCAGTTGTCTCCTCTCTGTAATGAAAAAATTAAACTAGAGCTCTTAAATCACTAACTATAGATCATTTGAACCTGGATTCAAATCTCATCTGACTTTTAGTAGCTAATGGTCAAGTCACTTAATTTTTCTGAACTTCATTTCTGTTTTCTATAAAATGAAATATATTACTTTTATTGTGAGGTTTAGATGAGCTGATGTTTCTAAAGTACAAACTTGTTAAATGTTATGTCAGTTATGTTTTGTTATGAATAAGGGACAATTATGGGTATAGGAGAGCTGTTGAGTTTATGAATTCAGCAAATGCTAAGCTTCAGGGAGCAGGAAGTAGGATAAGAAACATTCAAGTACTAATTCTGCTAAGGCAGATGTCCAGAGATGTGATCTGAGAGAAGATAGAATGGGTAGTTCAATAGTAGTATAGATTTTTAAAATAAATTGCTATCTTTGCACTCTATTAGAGCTCCAATTTTCATTCTTAATGCTTAATTCTCTTGTCATATACAAATCAATTACTATTTTCAATAAAGTAGTAAGGGAAAAATAATATATTTTATAATATTATAATATATAATTATATATTTTATATAATTTATATTTTATATAATATGTAATATATAGAGCAAAAGACTAAATTTGCACAGATGACAATTCATTTCTATGAAGGAGTGACAATATTGAATATAGGGGAGAATTGGGGGTAGTTACATGAATTTTTCATTGATTTCTGGCATGCCTATAATGCTAATTAATAATAATTTTTACGTTAGGAGGGCTGTTGAATTGCCTCTTTTAATGTAAGCTAATCTCCAAGATTGCTTGTGGCTAGGCAGAGTCAAGTGAATTGAAATAATACCATGCAACTAGCTGATTAAGAGGGAAGGTCAAAGAATGATAGAAGATTGCCCCAAAAACCCCAAATAATTCCCTTTCATGCAGATTAAAGGGTACAGGAACATTTTCAGATTATTTGAATTTTCCATGTATCTAGTTCATATCCATTAAAATGGACTAAAAAGAATGATTAGCATAGGACAACAGCAAAAGATAATGGCAAATGTTGGAGGGGATGTGGGAAAACTGGGACACTAATACATTGTCAGTTGAACTGTGAATGGATCCAACTATTCTGGAGCGCAATTTGGAACTATGCCCAAAGGACTATCAAACATTGCATACCCTTAGTTCCAATTGTGTTTCTACTGGGCTTATATCCCAAAGAGATCTTAAAGGAGAGAAAGGCACCTACATGTGCAAAAATGTTTGTAGCCCTTTTTGTAGTGGAAAGGAACTGGAAACTGATTAGATGACCATCATTTGGAAATTGGCTGAATCAATTATTGTTTATGAATATTATGCATGAAATATTATTTTTCTGTAAGAAATGACCAGCAGGATGATTTCAGGCCTGGAGAGACTTACATGAACTGATGTTCAGTGAAATGAGCAGAACCAGAAGATCATTATACATGGCAACAACAGGATTATGTGATGATCAACTGTAATGAACTTGAATTTTTTCAACAATGAAGTGATTTAAGACAATTCTAATAGATTTGTGATGGAGAGAGCCATCTACATTCAGAGAGAGAACTGTGGAACTGAGAGTGGATCATAATATAGCATTTTCACTCTTTTTTTGTTATTGTTTGCTTGAATTTTATTTTATATCTTTTTCTTTTTTAAGATGATTGTATAAATATGTATGCCTCTCTAGAATTTAACATGCATTTTTGCCATGTTAAATATATATTGCACTACTTGCCCTCTAGGGGATATAGGGTGGGGAAGGGGAAAATTAGAACATAAGGTAACACAAGTTTTTTCAAGGATCAATGCTGAAAATAATTCTTGCATATATTTTGAAAATAAAAAAGAATTAATAGCATTTATTAAGTCCTTATTTGCAAAGTGCTTTACTAAGTGTTCTATTATAAAAGTGAGATAGTCCTTGTTTTCAATTCCGATGGAAGAAATAAATTAAAGGAAACTGCAAGTCGGATAAGTTTCATGGTCCATAGGATCTAGTGAATTGATGTTTTATGATGCTTTAATATTTCCATTGATAAAATATCACTTTGTTGAACCATTTAATAGTGCCAAGGACTTTGATATCACACATTCTCTTTTTTGGGTCTTTTGTAGCTGAGGCTGTGGGTTGCTTTTTTGGATGATTTCTGATAGCACTGAACTAGAAGAATTGCTATTCCTAAGGCTCTTGGTTTTAGAATCCTGGATTTTCCTCATCAGGGTCCAAAGGACGATAGTGGTCAAAGTGGTAGTGGCAGTTTGGCACATTCTACATTCTGTCTCTTCCTTATGTTGGAAAATGAAAAATGTTCATCATGTCATTTCTTTCAATATGATGTTTATATTTCATTTTCTAGTTATTTCTCAGTTTGATGGTATCTCCTTGTTCACTTTCTTTGTTTAAGACAAAATAAATGGGGGGGGTGATGGTGGTACAAAAAGATCTTTTCTGTCTGACTACCCATGTATTATTCAAAGTTATAGTTTCACATTTTTTAGAATGTTTGAACCATTTTGAATTTGCAGCAGTGCAAAAGTGTCCTTATTCTTCCTATAACCTAAGCAGCAGTTTTATTTTCTTATCTTTTTTTCTCATCTTTTCCAGTTTGTTAGATATAATACCTTAAAGCCATCTTAATTTGTGTTTATTAATGATTTGAAATATTTTATTTCATTTTGTTGCTGCAGTTTGCATTTCTTCTTTTGAAAAATATTTCTTATTCTTTACCCATGTTTCTTATCTTGTTTATATTGTAGTGATGTAAATACTGCATGTATTCCCCCTCTTCATTACCTAGAAATATAATTTAATGTTATGAGAAAAAAACCAAACATCTCCTAAAATTTTCCCCTTTGCTATTTACTCTTTATTCATAAAATGGAAAGATTTCAAGTATACTTTGCTTTTTCCTTGCAAAGATGTGCTTACTCTTTTTTTAATATGGGGTTTGATAGTTGGGAACTAGAGATCAGTTAGATGTTCCAAAAATAACTAATTTTGAAGAAGTTCCACTAATATTTGAAATAGATTTTTAGGGATATAATAGGGTTAGTAAGAAATAATAGGGCAACATTTAAGCAGCCCTATATTTGAAATAATCCCTGACCTAAAAGGAATTAATTGGTAAATGAAGATTGAAGTTTGTTTTAATGCATATGTGGGTTTTAATAAATACACATCTTTTAATAAATGTTTCTGGGAGATTAGAACTTTACAAGAGAATGAGAAGTCTTTACTGTGCAAAGTAGTCATTAATTTTAAGGAAAAAGGAAAAAAGTGGGGACAAAATTTGTAAGGAGCCAAGGGTCTCATGAGAACACAGTTATGATTGCTGGATGTGTATTATCTGGTTTAGAATGCTGAAGGGTGCCATCTATCATTAAAGTCCTATCCCCCTTGATGGTGCTGATATTAGTTAGATGTGAGATAGGAATACCAGAAGAAATAATGAATTTTCTGGGGAGAGCACATCTAGGTGAGATGCTCCAGTGGGGATTTTAGGGCATTATAAAAGCCCAGGATGTATAAGAGGATTACAGAAAGAGATATAGGGAGACAGAAACCATCTGGCTTCTTTTTTTGTTTGGAACCTGTTTTGTAGCCAGGAAAATGACTTCACATGTCCCCACTCCTTAAGACCTAGGATAAAGATATTCTAGTTTAGTCACATTTTAAATTTAAATAGCCTCTTGTGAATTATTCCAGGAGTTCAACCAATTGACATCAGTTTTGAGAACATCATAGTTTCAAAGATATGTAATCAGTGTGACTTTGTTCCACTGATGTAGATAACAGCCTCTTGGTCTTCGTAATTCTTATCCATAAATACTGTATATATCGCATGCTACTACAAGTATCATTTATGGTGAAGTCAGAAGGCACCATGTGCACATTTAGAATAGTAATGGTGGCAACATCCACTGTGCATACTAATGTTGCCCCTCAGGTTGGTAAATTTACTTAACAAACCAGTGTTTGTACAGTGTTCTGTATCACATTGGTATTTGTTTTATCTATATAATTTGGTCAGCCTACATAACTTGGTTGACTAGCCATCCAACTACTGGTCTTGACATAAAGGTGACATGCTATTTTGTTTTTGTTTTTTTCAGGGAGGATTAGTCAGTCTGTTAAAAATCCCCTTTGATTTGATTTAATTGAAGAGATTTAGCAGGGCATTATCATTATTGCTCAAAATTTTATCCCTAGTGCTTAGGAAAGTGCCTTTACTTAACTTAAATGATTAACAAATGATTGTTGATTTGATACAGTTTAGTGTGATGTTATCTCTTAATTTGGAGAACTCAGCTACTACTAAGATAATTTTTTTTGTTTGATTCTTTGGTAGCAGATCTTCTGTGACTTTGGGGAATGCCTTAGTGTTAAAAAAAACACAACAAACCAAAATATGTCAACACTTAATGGATTTCTGTATTCATGGCAATTGTTAATCTCAATTTTGAAATATTTCTGAAAGTGACAACTGAGGAGATAAAAAATTTGATTTCTTCATTTAAAATTGTTATTTAAAATTTATAAAGCTGTTTATAAAAATAAGCGCAGTAGATTCTTAGCTGTGTGACTGTCAGCATGTTGAAAGGGATATTTAGTTTGAAGATATGGCCTAAAAAGAGTTTGATTGATGAAAATTAGGTAAATTTTCTTGTAACTATTCATAAAACTGATTTTGAAAGTGAATTCTTAATTATCCATCTATAATTCTTGTTATACATTTTTAAAAGCTATATTTCTGTTTTATTTAGGTACATTCTAATTTTTAGAATATGAAAGGTATTTTAAAAATAAGTCTTTTGAGGGGCAGCTGGATGGTGCAGTGGATAGAGCACCAACTCTGAAGTCAGGAGGCCCCCTGAGTTCAAATCTAGCCTCAGACTCTTCCCAGCTGTGTGATCCTGGGCAAGTCACTTAACCCCAATTGCCTCAGCAAAACAAACAAATAAAGTCTTTTGAGTAAGATAGTTTAATCCATTAACATTCAGTATTAAGTTTTTAAGTTAAATTTCATCCACCTTTTGATCTTATTTCCTTTGTTTTAGGAATTCCAGCATTAATATTTTGCTATTCTATTCCCTTTTAGCACTTTCCTATCTACACTTAAAACTAATTGTTGCTCTTCCACACGTTTCCCCTTAGTTTTGTAATATTATAACTTAATATTTTTTCCCCCTTGGACTTTCAGTGAGATAGTAAATTCCGACCTTTGTTGTTTTTGTCCTAATTTTAATCACAGATGTCAAGTTTCTTGTAATATCTTAAATACAGCCTAATTTCTGTTTATTTGCTTCAAATTGTTTCATTAGTTAATTTCAGGCTATCAGACTAAACAGTACTTTAACGATATAGCTAAAAACTTATTTGTAGCCTTTTCTTTGCAATTTTTCTCACTTAGAAATAATTCAGGAACTTATCTATCTATATCTTTTCCTGTGCGTTTTTGGTAATTTTGTTTTATTTTGTCACTATTTTTAACATGTACTTATATAGAGAGAGTCAGTGAATAAAGGGAGGCGGGGTGAGTTTATAGACTTTGAAAAACTCTTTGCATTACTCAGTATTAATATATGGGCATTTATACTTCTCACATAATTAGCAGCAGGATTGTCAGTCATGTTTCTGAAATAAAATATTTTGAAGATGTGCTTAAATTTACCCCTTAATGACTCCTCTGTTAGTGCAGAGAAATAGACTAGCATAAATGGTCTTTTATGGAAGTACTTTGAATCTCCATAAGATGAGGATCTTTGTACAGAATAGCATATCATGTTGCTCACTCTAGAGCAGACAGGGAAGTTTTTCTACATAGTAAAAGTGAAATAAAGGGTTGTGTAAGCATTAGGACTTAAAATTCTGATAGAAAATTTTATTTGATTGCCTTTCCTCTCTTTTAATCCAAACCTTTAAAAATAATTTGAAAATAAGGCATAATTAGAGAATAAATAAAACTGCTTCTCAGTGATTGGGTAGAATTGGATATTTTAAAATGCAGGCAAAATGTGGTAGAAAGCTTTGTGTAAATATAAACTTGTGATACTTTTAAAAAGTCAGTGAGTCAGTATTCTGAGTGTGTGGAAATGTAGCATAGGGCTGGATGTTAAAGAGCTTTAAATGCCATCAAGAATTGAGATAGAACCACTAAAACTGAGTAGAGAGGTGTGATATAGTAATTAGACTTTAGGGAAATGACCTCCAGTAGTTTGGAGGATGGATTGGAATGGTAGAGAAAAGATATGGAGATCAATTAGGAGGAAATTGCAATAGTCCAGGCAAGAGGTAATGAGTAATGAGAAAGCCTTAAAGAAAAAAAAGTGAGCAATCACAGTAAAGAATATAGCATTAATTGAACTCAGTTTTACTGTGGAACAAAGCAAAGTAGCAAGGATCCAGACAGCCTATGCTGCCTCTCATTGAATTCAGGGGTTGGAAGAGCCAGCCTAATCTACTCAGCCCACTTAAGGGGAGCAGAAGAAATACAAGAAAGGCATTTCTGCTTTTACAGTTTCCAAAAACCATAGCTAACAACAAAGGTTTATATAAAGATATGAGATGGAAAATGTATGACAATCAAATAGCCATTAGGCTAGTTTGAAATATAGGTTGCACAAAAAGGAGCCGTGTTGTTATAAGCTTTATTTGTTAACTTTGTATTTTATCCTAGATACATTAGGCAGATACTGGAGGAGAGAGACCCTTCAGGAAAACAAAATGAGCAGTCTGGCAAAAGTGATAATTTTCAAGAGAATGATTTTTCTTAATATTATAAGTATAAGCTATTCATTATTAAAAACATTCTGATTTTTTTGTTTCTTTGTTAAACTATTTCTTATCTTTTCTTTATTTTTCAGCCAAACCAAACAGGAAGTTGACATTTCTTTACCTAGCCAATGATGTCATCCAGAACAGCAAAAGAAAGGGGCCAGAATTCACAAAAGATTTTGCACCTGTCATAGTTGAAGCCTTTAAGCATGTTTCCAGGTATAGTACGGTATTATTTTAAAATAAGATTTTTCCCCATTTTCCGATTCAGATTATAAAAATGTATTTTTCTTAAAAGTTCCTTTTCATTCAGTCAACCATAAGTCCTTTTTAAAATACCAACTATATGCTAAGCATTACACCAGGTATGGGAGATAACATGATAAAGACATAACAATCCCTCAAGAAGTATATGTTCTGTTGGGAGAGAGAACGTGTGCATACATACATACAGAAGTTTTTTTTTTTTTTTAACAATTAAAAAATGTTCATTTTAATTTTCAATATTTTGTTTCCAATATATATTAAGATAGTTTTCAATTTTTTTTTTTTTTTTTTTTTTTGCTGAGGCGATTGGGGTTAAGTGACTTGACCAGGGCCACACAGCTAGGAAGTATTGAGGTGTCTGAGTCAAATTTGAACTCTCATCCTTCTGACTTCAGGACTGGTGCTCTATCCACTTTGCCACCTAGTGCCCCTTGATGTTCATTTTTGTAAGACTTTTAATTCCAAATTTTCCTGTCTCTTTCCCTTAATTTCCCTTGTACCAAACATAGCATCTAATCTGATATAAGTTAATAAATATGTGTAATTTTTTAAAAACATTTTCATATTTATATAAGCTTATTTTAAAGAAAATACTAGTTTAGATGCATTATAGAGGAATTATTTGTATATGAGTATTATATCTGTTGATTTTTAATAACTTTTGTCAATCCAGAAAGTATTGTCTTTGCTTTATGATTTTTGGTTCTGTTTAGTTTTTCTTCCCCCTTTATTTGCTATTCAAAATATTGAAAATGGTAGTTGTGTGTTACAATGATTTTTTAGTTTTGGATAAATCCCATAATGGTTTGTACATATATACATTTGAAACATGAGATTGTCTTAAAACAATTTCAAGCTTTGAATAATTTTATGACAAATAGTTAAACATAGCAGTTTCATAGCAACCATTAATTAGCTGTATATATGTATCTGTTTATGTATGATGCATATGTGAAGGATTTTGCGCTTTTTCCTGAAGCATTTGAGTAAATGTATGATGGAATCCCCCCTTGCCCCCAAGAAATTAAAATTAACAAAGCTATTAATTTTAGTTAAAGATAGTGCAATTGAGTTTATAAAGCCCAGTTGTGATTTTACTAAGATTTGTCATATCAAACAGGGAAAGAAGACATGTTTTAAAAGGAAAGATTTAGTGTAGCGTAGTTAACTCTTAAAATGTTTTTGTAGTTTGGATAATGTTACTATTTGTATTACTTTTTTAATCTTCTGAACTACTGGTCAATTTTGAAATTCTGTTCCAAGATATTACTACTTCCATTTAAAACTACCACTGATCTTTATCATAGATCCAAAGCATTCAATTTTTAAACTGTTAATTGTTCTATTTATTTTTCTTCAGTGAAACTGATGAAAATTGTAAAAAGCATCTTGGAAGAGTGCTGTCTATTTGGGAAGAAAGGTCTGTTTATGAAAATGATGTACTAGAACAACTTAGGCAAGCTCTCTGTAAGTATATATAAATTTATAATTATTTTAATCACAAAACTTCTTTTTCATGAAAATAATTACATTTTCTTTTAAATCAGATGGCGATAAGAAGTCTAGAAAGCGATCATATGAGCAGATAAAAGTGGATGAGAATGAAAATTGTTCAGCACTAGGATCACCAAGTGAACCTCCACAGGTAGAAAATGTTCTTTTTAAAAAGAGAATCCTAATATACAGGATATCTTAAAAGTCTTACTTCATTTTTAATATTTTACATAAGACTTCTGAGACTGCCTGTATATGGTTCTAAAATAGTAGTGTTATTACATTTTTGTTAGTCAAACTTTTCATTGAATTTTACTCTGGTGAATTGATCTTATATGATGTAAGTAAGGGTAAGGAAGATTCTCTGAATTAAATAGTTAGACAACTATTTGGATTTTATGTTTACCAGATTGCTTGTGTTTATTTACTTGAAATGGAATTCCATTTTCTTTGTTTAATTTTCCCTTCCCTCCTTCCCCCCTTCCCCCCTTCCCTCCCTCTCTTCTTTCCTTTCTCCCTCTCTTCCTCCCTCTCTTCCTTCCTTCCTTCCTTTTTGCTGAAGCAATTGGGATTATGTGACTTGTGCATTCAGAGCTGATGCTCTATCTACTCCACTACCTAGCTGTCCTGGAATTCCAATTTCTTAACTGTTGGAACTCTCCTGGGGGGAAAAAAAAAAAAAAGATATTCTTAGACAGTTACTTGTTCCTTCTAAGTAAATGATAATTCATTAAAATGCTAGGTTATATTTTTGTGACTCTTGAAGTCATATTTTTTATTGATATGTGTTATTTATTTTTCTGATTAAAAAAAACTTTTTAAAGGACTCTCAAAAAATTAAATATAATGATAAGTAAAGGATTTTAGTGATGTTCTTTGAGATCCCTTCCAGGTTTAAGTTTTCATTCTTTATTTTCTTCAAAGATGAATCAATATCATCCTTCCCATTTAGTACATTATGGCATCTTTCTTGAGAGTATTTTTTGCTTTCTGGATTTATAATGGATTTATTTATTAGCATATGTAACTCTAGGCAAATGACTTCTCTGCACCTCAGTTTCCACATTTGCAAAATGAAGAGACTGAACTTGATACTCTTTAGGTCTCTTCTAGTTTTAAATTTATGAACCTATGATCTAAATCAAGAGGAATGTTATCTCTTCCTCTTTAAAGAGACTAATTTACTTGGGGTTTTTCTCCATTCTTTCAGCTTTCTAATTCTAGCTTGCCTGCTTTTGAGTTGAGGTAAGTACCAAGAAGTGGAAGTAGTAGAACATATTCTACCCTACAGGTTCTGACTGGAGACGGCAATCTTACATGGGATATTTATTTTTTATTCAGCCTCCTCTAATTAATAAAGTACTAGTTCAGAATTCTAACCAAAGCACTTGATAGTATATAGCCAAATTCCCTCTTTTACATCTTTAGAGATATCCCCAAGTAATTTCTCAAGGTTTATCTCATACTTTTTGATATGAATAAATTTAGGAAGCTCATTCTCAGTCAGAAATCTGAGGGCTGTCAGACACTACCCTCATTTAAGAGCAAGATATTTTATTTTTGGGTCACCTTGGAAGAGTGAACGTGACTATTGTTCTTAGGATTTTCCTTTGCTCCTTCTTTGAAGTGTAGACCATTTGTTTTTTCTGTCTAGTCACTTCTGTCAAACCTTTTATCCAGAACCTTCCTTTGTCCTTAGAGTAGAATAACTTTGTCAACTTGACATCAGTTTTAACTAGTTGATAGTTATTTAGCTATAATTTTGTAATTGGAAAAGTATTTAAGATTGGTGATTTGAGACTCATTACTTCCTTTTATCAATAAGTTTGTTTCCCTAAAAATATATAATCCTTGATGTAAATTCTTACACATTACTAGTAGACTTTAGATTAGACACCTGTTACTATTAGACACTTTACTCCTAATCACTTAGTTTGCTCCATTTTACAGAACTCAGTTGACCTTTCTAGGATTTAGGAGCAATAACTTTTCTCCTGATTTGGGCCATGTCCTAATAAGATCATCCTACCTCTATGTTCTTTCCAGAATTCTGGCAAAACCTAGAATTGATACAAGAAAGATGCCTTATTGTATATCAACTGGCTGGGGCAAGATAAAGAAAACAAATTCACAACACCCATAATATGTTCTATTTGTCTTCACTTGCAAACATGCAATACTTTATAATTGTAATTATTATATTGGAAAAATTTTGGTAATTTAACCAAAATTCTGGTTGTTTTAAGTAAAATAATTGTTTTAAAATAGAAAACTACAAAGGACAATTCATCTAATTTTTTTTCCCTAGATGTGCTTTGGTTGTTGGGAATAGGGAACAGAGGGTGAGTTTTTTGGTTTTTTTTTAAAGGATAAAACTTGTCAAAAAAAAAATTTGGAGGTTATAAAAATGAGCAAAAGATTTGTTTTTCAATCTTCTCCAGTATACCAATGGAGTTTTGATTTGACGTAGGAGACATACTATCAAGTTGAATGACTTTTAAATTGATTTTTACTCTACTGATTGTTTTTTTGATTTGATTCTGAAGTTGGGTCCTTTTTCAGACTATAGATCTCATTAGAGCCTTACAAGAACTTGAAAATGCAGCCTCTGGTGATGCAGCAGTTCATCAGAGAATAGCTTCTTTGCCTGTTGAAGTCCAAGATGTATCTCTGCTAGACAAAATAACAGGTGAGAAGGAATGATTCTGATTTTTGAATAAAATATAAGTCATCGTTTTGTTTTTAATTTATTACCTACTTGTTCCATTACCTTTTCTTGCATCTTAGATAAAGAATCAGGAGAACAGCTTTCTAAGATGGTAGATGATGCATGCATGCTGTTGGCGGATTACAATGGTCGATTGGCAGCAGAAATAGATGATAGGAAGCAACTAACTCGAATGTTATCAGATTTTCTTCGTTGTCAAAAAGAAGCCCTTGCAGAGAAAGAACATAAGCTGGAAGTGCGTAACTCTTTAATTATTTGGAAGTATATAAATTAACATATTTGCTTCATGGGTTTTTCCTGATTTAAGCTTTCAAAGGCTTACTGTAGAACCTACAGTAAGTTTTTATTTTTATTGTATATAAATATTAGAGGCCATGCCCTAAATTTGTCTCTTTCCTCTACCAGATGGGTTCTCTCTACTTGATCCAAGCTAGTTAGCTAAAGGAATAATCAAAAACTTAGACTAAACATTTTATTCACTTTATCAGATAGCTATATGGAAAACCATGTATTAATAAAACAATTATCTCCTTTTCTCTCCTGGAACAAGAATCAGTAGACAGATAGGACTAATGTGAATGTTTAATAGGAATAATTTTTAAATATTGTCTTTATCAAGTGGTGGCCTCTTATGTAGTTGATTTATAAATGAAGGTAATTTATTAGCCATGAATTTTATTATGATTTTACAATTTGACCTAGTTGACATAATCAGAATTCTTCAGGATAGGGAGAGGAAATTTTGGACATGATCTGTAATCTTATTGATTGGGCTTAAGTAAAATGTTTTCTGCTATAGCAACTGCATAGTTTAATATTAATAAGGTTTTATTACATATCTACATTCTAGATTTAGGAGCAGTTACTGTAAACTTTGGAATTTCTCTTGACACTTCCTGAATTGTCAGATGAGGACCAATTATTATTGTCTATCTTCTCCAATTGCCAATAAGAATGACTATCTGGGGTGGAAACTTTCCCACTTGTCATCATTCAGATTAGAAGCAAAAATTATGCTAATTGGCATAATCAATTTACCAGTCTCTCAAATAGGATCTGAAAAAAAGAATCATAATCTGAAAAAAAGAATCATAATACCCATTCAACTCTCTACATTCCTGTCTATTTTCTAGCCTTCAGAGCAGCATGCACACATGACTGAAAAATTCCACATTCAAGGCACAAGCAATGAAAATTAGAAATTTAAATACCAGACAAATGCTATTTATTACTTTACTTTTCCTGGTCTCATTTGACCTCTCTACTAATGCTCATTATATCTTAGGACCATTGTGCTCGTAACACACATAAACAATGATTATATCATGCCAGCTCTATATACCCTAGCTAACTCTAGACTGATAAAATTATATAAGTCTATATTTGCCCACTGCTCCCTTAATCAATTGACTTTCCCTCAGTCACCATTCATTCAGTAGCAGCTCTCTTGTAACTTCCCATCCATCACACCAAAAGCAGAGGAGTTATAGTAGTTTAATACAACTCCTTTAAAAGCTTTGCTTAACCTGTATTATATTTAGAATTAGGGTATTTAAAAAAATAAAGATAAATCTGATGATTAATTTAGTGGCTGTTGATAATATGATTTAAACCAAAAGCTAATTTTGCTCTTGCTTATTTTCTTATTAACAGAATTGAGGGGTAAGTAGTGTCATTCACAGCTTTTAACTTTAAGTATGGTTTCTTTAACTTCTATCTAGCTTCTATTGCAGGTATTGGACAAGGGCGTATCTTCTAATGATGTCGTCATCCATTAGCACACCCATCCTGCTAAAAATAAATATCAAACTCAAAATCCTGTATTGTCTCATGTTTTTAAAAAAAAAAAAAAGGAAGAAGACATTTTGAATTTTTTTCTCTTTTCCCTCATACCACTGTCTCATTCTTTATTCTTTCCACAGTAACTATGTCATATGCTGAATTTTAATATTGGCAACATAAGGGAGTTTCTTCAACACATTAGTTTACTTTATTAGCATTGGCTTTCCTATCTAACATAGAATTTTAATTGGTCATGTTAGAGAAAAACATTTTTCCCCTCAAATTTTGTATTATAACTATTGAAAACACAGGGTGATTTGGTTTGTTTTTTTTGTATTTTTTGGATGAAAAAAAGTTTAAAAACTAATTAGACATTAATTATTTGAAGATTTATTTTTGTTTAAACTTTATAGAAACATTAAAATTTTACTACTTCAGTAGTTTTTTTTCCCCAGTATCTTAAAATTCAAGAGAAATTTCAGTCTCTTTCTTTGTGCTTAGTCTAAAAAGTATAATTTTAAAATATTCTAATTACATGAAATGTCTGAAAACTTGATATCAAATTGTAGCATGTGAAATTTCCCCAAAAAACTAGCATAAAAATTCTTTATTGTGAAAGAAAATATAAAATATTTCCTAAAATTTACCAGCCAGTTGCCACCATTTAAAAAAAAATTATAATCAGGTTATTGACTAAGTACAGATGTTTCTAATAGTAGAATTATTTGTTGCATAAAAGTTCAAAATTAGTACCTAAAGTGTTAGACGTAAATCTAGTTCAAAATGTTTTTTGTTTCTGTTAAAAAAAATGTATCACCATTTTTTTGTCAGTTTCACTTTAGGAAGTTAATAACGAGAATTTTAAAATTACTTTTTGAATTTTTGAAACAGTTTTGAAATTTTAGGTGCTTTATTTTTTCCACTTGAGGAAAACGTAGTTTTCTGCTGCTCTGTTTTAAAGGGCTGGTGGTGGTAGTAATTACTGAAAGACATGTCATGCATATGAAAACTTATTAAAAGGAAAAGTCCACTTTAATTATTTTAAATACAAACATTTAAGAAATTGCATTTAAAAAATATAAAAACTTTGTTTAAAAAGTTAAAAAGCCCCCAATTTGGACTGCTCACTTCTTTAGTATGTCATTTTATGTATATGTAATTTTTCAAAATAAATAAAATGGCAAAAAGTTCATAACTATAATTTATTAGTTATTTAGTGAGGAAAGCAAATCTTGTTAGTTCCAAGGTTAAAGAGTCAGGAAACACAAGGAAATCTGAATCTGTCTTTTGGAGTCATTCTGAATTGTCACCTATTTGTACTTCTTCCCTATGCCTCACATCATGAATCTTCTGGTTCTTCTACTCATCTATTTATGGCCTAAAATTAAAATATAAACTTAAATCTTTTGGCATATATTTTAAAAACTAAAAGCTGTAAAACAGAAATATTGATATAAAATATATTTAAGGAAACAACTTGTTTATTTTGTTCCCCTTTATACTATCTTCCTATTGAATTAATATAAATATTAATTCTTTTAATAATATACCTTTTTCTGATTCTACTTCTGTTCACATACCATATAGCTTTTTCAGTAGTTCTTTATTGGTTACTCTTAACATAGTAATGGCTACTACATTATTATTTCGAGTTTTGTTCAACTCTTACAACTATTGAACACATGCTTTATTTAGTTTTTCACCACTGTAAGTAAAACAGCTATGCCTAGTGGAGTATTTTGAAAGGTGTTTTTTTTTTTTTTTTTTTTTTGTCAGCATTCTTAGGCAATGACCTGCATTACTAAGGTCACTTAATCAAAAGATACTTGAGTTTCTAATTCTCACTGCTTATTTCTAGATTTTGTTTATCCAAGTATATGCTTATCATTTTAGTTTTTCCATAATTTAATATTAGAATTGTACATAAACTATTTATTAACTGGTCAAAATGTGCCACAAATTTCAGTAAATTAAGCAAAAAGATAGTTCCCATTTTATGGTGGGAGTTTTCATTTTGATTTCTTTGCAATTTGATTTATCAGAAAAAAATGGCCACTTGATTAAAAGTGGTTATTTATTCATTTTATAATCTTCAAATTTAAAAAGCTGTCCAAGATTTTTATAATGGATATTTAAAAATAGTTTAAAAATACAACAAACTTTGATCTGTTAATGTTTTAATGTAGTTCTGAACACTTGTAAATGTGGAAAAGTTTACTGTTATAAAGATCATGGAGAATGCTTTTCTGACAGGTTCAAAAAGGAAAAAATTACATTGCTTTTCTTGATTTCCTCAGTTTTTGTGATCTCAGCAGCATAGAATTATAAATTGAGAACTCAAAGAGCTCATGGAGGCACAACCCTCTTTTTGTTTTATAGATGACTAAATAGGCTTAGAGAATTTGAGGGGATTGATGAGCATTGAAACATTCAAACTGTTTTATCTTCCTTTCTCAAGGTCCAGCATTTGATTAATTGTGTTATAGGTAGTCCACTAGCAGTTCCTTAAACATATTTAGAGACTATATTGTTTGATTTCTAGGATAGGAGACTGATTAAGAAAACCATAGGTAGTATTCTTTTTTCTCTTAAACAATTTAGAAATTTCAGATGAGGAAACAAGCCCAGAGAAATTAAGTGATTTTCTGTAGGCCATGCAATTAGTTAAAAAGTTGTAGAAGTAAATAAAGTTTAAATCCAGATTGTCTTTTAATTTGTTTCCAACACTCTTTCTACAAGAGTGGCCTTGCCGATATTCTTTATATTCCTGTTCTGTAAAATATGCCCCAAATTTATTTATTGAATATTATGATTTCTTTTTCAGATTTCTTTTTTTTAGTTTTGTAAAAATTAATCTTCCAATTAAAATCCACCTTTTCTTCTGCACCTCTATTGAAAAAGAAAAACAAAACTGTTAAAACATGAATAATCAAATGTCTAAATTTGACATTTTTAAAAAATGTCTTATTCTGTACTCTGAAATTCTTTGATTTAACCATAAGATTATAATTTTATGAATTGTTTTAATCTTATGGATTTTATTCTGCATCAGTTCATACAAATTTTCCCAGGTTTTTCTGAAACTATTTGTCATTTCTTATGGGACAGAGGTATTGCTACATAGTGGTTTTCCATCATATTTATTTGCCATAATTTATTCCACCATTTGAAAATTAATGTCCCTCCCCTGATAGTTTCCCATTCTTTACATCCCTCCATTAATACTATCCTGCAGAGTAAGGTAGATTTCTATTCCCAGTATTATTTTCTCTGTGAACCAGTTCTGATTCAAACATTCCTTCTTACCTCCTTCTTCCCCTCCATTGTACAGGCTTTTTTTGGCCTCTTTGTGGTAACTTACTGTATTCCACCTCTCATTTTCCCTTCTCCCAGTATATTCCTCTTTCCTCTCAATGTGAAAGGATGATATCTAAAATAATAAAATTAAGATTTATTTTTAGATATCGTTCCATATTCAACTAATACCTGTGCCCTCTGATATATACTTCTAGCTGCCCTAATAATGTGAAAATTCTTATGAATTACAAGTATTCTTCCATGTAGCAATGTAAATAGTTTAACCTTTATTAAATTACAATCTCCCTTTCCTGTTTACCTTTATGTTTTTCTAGAGTCTTGTATTTGAAAGTCAAACTTTCTATTCAGCTGTGGTCTTTTCATCATTAAGATTGTAAAAAAAGTCCTTTTATTTCATTGAATGTTCATTTTTCCTCTTGAAGGATTATATTCTGTTTTATCTTGGCAGATGATTCTTAGTTGAAATCCTAGCTCATTTCCCCTCAGAAATATATTCTAAACCCTCTGATCCTTTAAGGTAGAAACTGCTAAATCTTGCATCATCCTGACTGTGATTCCATCATATTTGAATTATTTATTTCTGGCTGCTCTTAATAATTTCTACCTAAACTGAGAGTTCTGGAATTTGACTATAATATTCCTGGGAGTTTTCATTTCATCTCTTTGGCAGATTCTTTGAATTTGAATTTTATCCTCTTTCTAGAATATCAGTGCAGTTCTCTTTGACAACTTCTAAGATGATGTTTAAGCGTTTTAAGTTTTTTTTTGTTTGTTTGTTTGTTTTTGTTTTTGTTTTTGATCATAGCTTTCAGGTTGTTCAGTAATTTAAAAATGATCTTTTCTAGATCTATTTCCGGGTCAGTTGTTTTTCTATTTCACACTGTATTTCATTTTTTTCATTCTTTTGGTTTCGCTTTATTTAATTTCTTATAAGAAATAGCTTCCATTTGCTCAGTTCTAATTTTTTTTTTTTTTTTTTTTTTGAGGCTGGGGTTAAGTGACTTGCCCAGGGTCACACAGCTAGGAAGTGTTAAGTGTCTGAGACAGATTTGAACTCTCTTCCTCCTGAATTCAAGGCTGGTGCTCTATCCACTGTGCCACCTAGCTGCCCTCAGTTCTAATTTTTAAGGAATTATTTTCTTCATTAGGTTTCCTCTCTCTCAACCTTCCCAATTTGGCCAATTTTGCTTTTTAAAAGTATTCTCCTCATGGGCTTTTTGTGCCTCCTTTACCATTTGACCTAGTTTTTTTTTTTAAACAGGTATTTTTTTGTCCTTTTATTAAGCTGTTCTTCATAATTTTATCACTTATTTCTCTTGCCAGTTTTTCTTCTACCTCTTAAATTTTTTTGAAATTTTTATGGGCTGATTTTTTTCTTGAAGGCTTTGGATGTAGCAGCTTTAACTTTATCTTCTAAATGTGTGTTTTGATTTTCCTTGTCACCATAGTAACTTTCTATGATCAGATTCTTTTTCTGTTGTTTACTTTTTTCTAACCTATTTCCTGATTTAACTTTATTAAAGTAAGTCTGCTTCCAGGGTAGAGAGTAACCTCGTCTCAACATTAGGGGCTTTGTGTAGTTTTTTCCAGGCAAACTACTAGGGACCTATAAATTTTTAGTTCCTTCAATTTGGCGTGATCTATGTAGAGGTGTGTTTTCTATTCTCTCGGCTTGTGCTCTATTCTGTGAGTGGCCACAAACACTCATTTTTGTCCTGTAACTGTGAGGACGGTCCTGGCTTCACTGGTTTCGAAACCTAGTATGCTAATGCTTTTGTACTGGGGCTGTCACCCAGAATTGTGACAGCAACAAAGTCATGCTTTGCCCTGAGAAGCTGTTCTTGCTGCTGCTGACTCACGGCTTCCCAGGGTCTCCTGCTGGCTTGCTGGTAGTTTAGTCTGAAAGTTCAGGTAACAGCCACTGCTCCCACTGAGTCTGCTGGGGCTTTGCTGGCATGTTCTGCAGGGGAATATATTCTGTTCTCACTCTAGGGTGATAGACCTTTATTGCCTACCTTCCAAGTTGTCCTGGGTTGAAATTGAGTCTTTGTCTTTATTCTGTTATCTTGGATCTACCCTCCTCTGTTGCGAACTCATACCCATTTGTGTGCAATTTGCTGCTTGTTTAGCCCTAAATTTTGATTTCTTATTTTTGAAATCACTTTTTTTTTTCATAGAAAACTGAAGACTTTTAAAAGATAATCTTAAGTTATTGACTTGAGAAAACCAAGACTTTTATTTGATGTTAACACTACCACTGCTTTCTCTTGTTCACCTTGAAGTGATGTAGGAAATAATTATTGGACTACCTGATTTAAAAAAAAAAAAGAAAAAGCTTAGATATCATCTCAGAAGAAACTGTCAAGAAGTGTCCTGATATTCTAGAACCAGAGGATAAAGTAGAAATTAAAAAAACATCTACCAATCATCTCCTGAAAGAGATCCCAAAATGAAACTTTCTAGGAATATTATAGCCAAGTTCCTAAACAGTTTTTAAAAGATTTGGATTATGTAGTATTTGATGGTACTCTCTGTGGGTGAGAATAATTTTGCAAGTTTTGTTTTTAAGACTGTATAGCTTTCAAACTCTTTCCCAGTGTTTATGGCTCTTATTTAATTTTCTACATGGCATCTTCATGCTATTTTCAGAAAATATTTAGAAATTATAGCTTTGCTCCCCTTATGTTTTTCTCTTTTCTGCAGACTGGAAACATCTATAATTGCAGTTTTAGATAAAGGCTTTTTGTGTACCTGAAAATAAATTTTAGATATCATACAAATTCTCTTAAAGAAACCCTTGTTAAATCATATCATAGGTAAGAAATTATAGATCAGCTTATAACTATTTAAATGTCTCCTGTGGCAATATGTACTGTCCTAGACTTAACTTATATCTTGGGGCAGGAGAATGCAACATGTTCATAGACAAATAAATACACTCATGAATTAGGTGACAATTGGAAATCAGATAAGACCCTTGAAATAGGCATTTAATCTTAATTATAAGAGGGAATAAGTTCTAAAAAGTAGAGGGGAAGTGCCATATATATAAGTTTAACCACTTTCATGTATGCGAGATTTAATGTTGCAAAGGACCAATTATTGATATTTTGTTGTTTCATAGATCCATTATTTCAGTAGTATAGGTACTCCAATGATGTAGACACTGGCTTCTGTACAGTTCTTTTTACTCTGTGATTCTTATTGATGTCTTCTATTAATAAATATAAAAGACTTGCTCAATAGCAGGAGGCCTTTCTTTGGTTATTGAATATTGTACTGGGTACTAGTGTTGAACTTGAATCATATCAATCTGACAATAGGTGCTTTCATCAATGTGAGTTTTTCCTCCAGTTATTATTCACTCTTTATATCTTCTGTGACTTGTCCATTTGCTCATGTAAATCCACTGTTGTTGGTTCACTCAATGTACTCAAGCCTTTGTATTCTCTATACAGTTCAAATATCAGTGCAACATATAAATTTTTTTACCCATAATTTCTCATTTGTAATGTTTGTCATACCCATAGTACACATCTTTAGTGCCCTTTTGGTGATCTTTGACTTCCTTACTTTGGAGACTGGAATTACTTGACTTGCTGCATATTTGATTGAAAGAATGTTAGTATGATTAGGGTGATCATTGCATAATTAAAAGAGTTGTACTATTTGAAAAGGCACTCTTCTTTTGTTCAGTTATGAGCCCCACTCATTTATAGTGTTCATTTATAGTGTCCATTTCGGTACATGTGTTGATTGTTCTATACTTAGGTTGTCTACCGAGCTCTGTCATAATCTAGAAAATAGAAATTCATTTGCTTTGTCTTGTGATTGATTGGTATAATTTGAGTTATTGTTCCTTAAGATTAGGATTCTGAAATGTTCTGGATTTAATGTCCTTAATTTTTGCCAATTTGCAGGGTCTGAGATAAAACCTCAGCATTCTTTTGATCTGTATCTCACGGTTAGTGATCTATGAATTTCGGTGTTTTTTAGTTAATCAGGAAAGTAACTATTAATGATAGGTTGACATCACAGAATAGTATTTATCTTCATTTTTGGTATGGCCACTCTTAATGTAACAATGAGGTGAGTTTCATGGTCCAGCTACTAATGATATCTTAAAAATTCTTATTTTGGTAGCAATCATTCATGGCTTTTTCCATCCATTTCAGTATTTTCTGGTTTCCTTTTCTCTTTCATTTTAACTTGATAATTTATCCTCCAGGATTTTCCAAAGTCATCAGCTGCAGTTTCAGGTTTTTCTTTCCTCTTCTGGTACCCACTTTGTTATTAGGATCCCAAAATATCAACGTATATTGCAACTTGTTTTTGGAAATTTTGCTAGTAACTTTCTTCATAAATTCTGCTCTTTCAATCACAGCAATAGATTTTTGAGCACTAAATGCTTTTATTTTCATTGAGGTCCTTTTTTTTTTTTTCATATTTATCATGCACTTGGAAAGCCAAGATGGTCAAGATGATATGTTTACAGCTAAATTCTGAGTAATTCCCAAAACTATATGTATACACACACACACACACACACACATATTTATATATGCGCTATAGAGCAGATTTTAAAATTGAGATGAATCTGTTCGTTCTGGCTTGAGGTATTCCTTTTACTTTTTTTGGGAGGAATTATAAAAAGATAATCTTTTACACATACTAGCTACCAAGTTTGTTAAAGTTGCTGTGTACTACAGTTTTAATGATTATAGCAATAACTATAACTTTTAAATTATTGGCAGTTCTTTAATAAGTTTGTTTATTTACTGTTCATACTAGCCTGTCACTTATCAGATTTCTATTTTATAAATCTAGCATAGCATAAGAGCAGACTATTAGATGTTTTAAAAACAAAAATTTAACTTTGTATTTTTATTTGACCTTATCTTACCACTATAACACTATATGAAGTTACTGGTTTAAATTTTAGTTTTGTCCAAGATTATATTCAGCTAGGTTTTATTTATTGATGAGCAAATTATTTTTGTGCATTAGGTATGACGTTACAATAGAAATGAATAGTTTTTTGCCTGACTTCATGGAGAAGAAAAACATTGGCTCAGTTATTGTCTTGGTATTTTGTATGTGAAGAGATTGTCTAAGTCATTTAGTTTGGCACTTTTTCTTAGTCATATTATCAAGGACAAACAGTATTAAAATTCTATATATTTTTCTCTGTTATTAATTTAAAAGACAACAACAAATTCTTTTTGTATGATGAACATTTCTGATTTGTAGGAATATATCTTTATCATCCTCTGCTTTTTTTTTAATGTTAGAAACCATCACTATTGGTTATTAATGAATATAAATTGCTATAAAATAGTTTATGAACTTAAATAAAATTAAAGTAGTCCAAGAAGCAAAAGTTGGAGAGGTTCTCAGATCATTCCAGTGACTCACACTTGTACAAAATTCTATCCTTAATATACCTAAAATTGGTGATATCTCACCTTTAATCAAGGTGAAATTGTTTCCAAAAATAGCTCTTTTCAATTTTGGATAGTTGTAATTTATATTTTTATTTTTATGAGATTGTACTGTTTCGTGATTTGTCTAGTATCATCTGAAGTATAACATTCTTTGATTTCATCAATGTCCAGCCTACCAGTGCAGCTTAAAAATCAAGTATTCATATATTTACTCATTAACCATTTATTAAGTGCCCACTGTTCAAGGCTTTGTGCAGAGTATTAGAGACAAAGAAAGACAAAAACCAACTAATACTTTAAAGTGATTCTTTAGGATTATTAATACATGTCTTTCCTAGAAGAAGAATCTATTCAGTGTACTGGAAGTTTTTTACTAGTTCTTAGAACAATATGTGGTTTCCATCATAATGCTCATGTTAACTTATTACTTGTTCTTGTTACATAACTGCTACATCTTTTAAAAAGTTCTTTGTAATGTTCTTATGCTATTATTTTAACTCCATCATTGCAGATCTGCTGTGGCCTGTTTATGTCTATTTTATGAGTACTCATTGATAGTGTATACTTTCCAGTCATTTGTGATTGTAAAGAGAGAGACTCTTCCAAATATTGCTTTTATTTTCATCATGGATGCCCTTATAGATCATATTCATCAAGATGAAAAACCAGGCATTTGATTTGGGATTGGCAGTTACAATAGTATTTTTAGTGATCTTTTCAAAAATCCTTTTTTTCCCCATTCTTTAAGAGAAAGTTCTTGAATATCTTGAGAATTTTGCCTTTAAAATGGTCTCCTTGAGGGAGCTAGATGGTGCTGGGCCTGAAGTCAGGAGGACCTGAGTTCAAATCTGACCTCAGTCACTTAATACTTCCTATCTTTGTGATCCTGGGCAAATCACTTAACCCCAATTGCCTTAGCAGAAAAACAAACCAAAAAACACAAAAACAAAAACAAAAAACAAAATCCCAAAATGATCACCTTACATATAGAGCTATTTATATTTTAGTCAGACTCATTCATCTTTCCCTTTTTTTAAAAAAATTTTTTTTACTTAATATAGCACATTGAATATTGAGGGATTGTTCTTGTGTTTCAGTTGCATCTGATTCTTCATGATCCCATTAAGGTTCTCGACAGATACTGGATCCATTCTCCAGCTCATTTTACAGATTTTTTAATGACAGGACACTGAGGACACAGCTAACTTGACTTCCATGTCCTGCTCTCAGACCTATAAATACTACCTCACTTGGTAAATAAATATCTTAAGTGTTGTTCTACTACTGAGCTTGTAAATAAATATGTAAATACATATATACACACACACTTTAATAATTTTACTCAAAGTAAGGAAAGAGGTACAAAGTCAAGTATTAGAGGCATGGAAAATCTAACATTTTTTGAGCTATACATCTTGTGGTTTCAGAAATTAAAATAGGAGATATAAAAGTATAGGGCCTGAATCCTGAAATACTTTGCAGTGAAACTGAGAAGATAACATATGGAGCAATTAATACAAAATATATCATGGTGTCAAATTCTGTGGTAAAGAACAGGACTATAGTAGCCTCCTTTAAAAAATTAGCTTTTTATTTTCAGAATACATGCAAAGATAATTTTCAATATTCATATCCTTGAAAAACCTTGTGTTCCAAATTTTTCTCCTTCCCTTTCCCTCACTGTCCTCCCTTAGACATCAATTAATCCAATATAGGTCAAATGTACATTCTTCTAAACTTATTCCACATCTATCATGCACAAGAAAATAAAGACCAAAAAGGAAAAAACATGAGAAAAAAAATCAAGCAAACAAAAATGGTGAAAATATAATATTGTGATATAAATTCATTCTCCATGGTCTTCCTTCTGCATGCAGAAGACTCCATCCATCAAAATTCTATTGGAACTGGACCTATTTACCTCATTGTTGAAAAGACCCAAGCCCATCAAAATTGATTGTTGTGTAATATTGCTGTTGCCTTGTACAATGATCTCTTGGTTCTGCTTATTTCACTTAGCATTAGTTCATGTAAATCTCTCCAGACCTCTCAAATCATTCTTCTGATCATTTCTGATAAAACAGTAATATTCCATAACATTGATATACCATAACTTATTCAGGCATTTTCCAACTGATGGGTATCCACTCAGTTAACAGTTTCTAGCCACTACAAAAAGGGCTGCCACAAACGTTTTTACACATATGAATTTCTTTCCCTCCTTTAAGATCTCTTTGGGATATAGGCATGATTTGATAGTTCTTTGAGTATAGCTCCAAATTGTACTCCAGAATGGCTGGATCCGTTCACAATTCCATCAACAATGCATTAGTCTCCCAGTTTTCCAATGCCCCTTCCAACATTCATTATCTTTTCCTGTCATCTTAGCTAGGGGTGTATTGGTGCCTCAGAGTTATCTTAAATTGCATTTCTCTGGTCACTACTAGATTTAGAGCATTTTTTGATATGACTAGCAATTTATGGCTTTAGTTTCTTCATCAAAAATTTGTTTATTTTCTTTGACCATTGATCAGCTGGACACTGGCTTGATTTCTTATAAATTTGAGTCAGTTCGCTATATATTTTAGAAATGAGGCCCAGAGCCCTTGGATATAAATTTTTTCCGCAGTTTAGTGTTTCCTTTCTAATCTTGGCTGCATTGGTTTTGTATAAACAAAATATTTTTAATGTAATATAATTTTTATATTTCATAATGTTCTTTAGTTCTTTGGCCATAGTAAACCAATTCTTAAGTTTGTGTAAGAATTAGAGAAGTGGAAAGAAAATTCCAAGAAGGCTAATGAGAAGGGCATGGAGGCATGCATATGTATGGAATAGACTTTTTTCATTTTTTTTGAAAAACATTGAAAATATTTTTAGAAATGTGCATTGTTGAAATTTAGATATTGGGTATTTTGGGGGATCCTTTCTAATTTGAATCACTATACCAGAGATTCCTAACCTTTGTTGTGTCCTAGACTTCTAGTAAAGCCTTCATCCTTATAGAATAATAGTTTTAAATACATGAAATGAAGTAATTACAAAGACAACCAATTCTATTGAAGTAAAATTATCAGCTCTTTAAAAAATTCACAAATTCATGAATACTAGATTAGGAATTGCTACATTAAAGAATATATTATTGAAAAAGAATTTTATGAGGAAATTTTTTCATTAAGCAAATTGCCTCTTTAATTTATTTTTCTAAATCAGTATTTTAATAAGACTAATTCTGCTTCAGGAATTACCATTTATAACTTCTTCCTTTGCAAATAAAAACCTGCTTTTACCTACTCTATGCCATGATTTCTTCAACTTTTCTCATTCTAGACCCCTTTTCATCTGAAACATTTTTATACTACTCTGGATATATAGGTAAAAAAATTAATACAAATTAAATATTTACTGATAATTTTTATTTTGTGACTCACATTCATTTGAGACCCCCATATGGGGTCTCAAGCTTAAGAAACTGGGTCCTCTCCCTCCTTCCCCCACCTCCCATTTAAAAAAGAATAAGCTAAATGAAATGGTATAATTTAAATACTGTGTGTTGTGGATAAGGAAAAGTGTGAGGAAAATAAGAAAGAAAAAAAATGTTAATATTCCATTAACCTATTGAAATTAACCTTGCAGTTAGCACAATACTCAAGCATCTGTACCTCAGCCCCTTGCCTGGTCTATTCAAACAGGTCACTAGAGTTGGGCATTTGTGAATACTTTTATGTAGAAGTTGGGATGCTCTAGATGTAACATCCTGGACGTTAGGGATTAATTCTGGGTTCTCCACTTGATGTGTAATTCATCCTATCTGCTTACAGTCTAGTTTTATGTATATTATCTATTAAGTCTTGTGTTCTGCATAAGATTTCCAATTTCTTCAAATTAAAAGAACGCATACTCTGACATGTAATGGAAGCATGTTATTTTCCTTGTTAGAGAGGGCCAGTCTTTAGCTTTTATAAGTTTATTTGAAATTCTAAGAATTCTTTACTAAGTTCTCCATATTCCCCCCTTTGCAGTGTTTTATGGTGCTGACTTTGGAGTCAGGACAACTTGTAGTCTAGTCTTGCACCAGATATTACCTTTATGACTCTTAAAAAGTCATTTGATGTACCGAGCCCTAAATTTCCTCTTCTGTAAGATTAGGAAGTTGGACTATTATGGGCATTATTAGAGTTATATCTTAAGTGTTTCCTTATGCTGTGTGTTAATTCCACTTGTTCATTCCCTTAGTAGTTTATAAGCTCTTATAAAGCCATGTATTATACGTTACTTGAACTTGGTCACTGAGTTCCCAAATGTTATTTGCAAATAGTACAAATATTTTTGGAGTTGAAGGGCATTGCTGTTTTAAGTGTAATTGAACACGGTTTGTGGAAGAGCATTGGAATAAAGGTCAGAAAAAGCTTCATTTTAGTCACTTAAGGCAATATTCGGGACCTTTCTTAATTCTTCAATGATGGATAGTTACTAAAATCCCACACTTCTACTTTATCTCCCTCTGTTTTGTAGCTTATACAGAAGTATTTCAGGGCAAGTATGGTCATAGGAAGGACATTGGAACTGTCCTTAGACTTAGTGTAATGTAAGACTATTATGATCCTTAAACTATTATAACTAGTCTAACATTGAATGTTCAAGTTATCTTTTCCTTTTCTTTTTTCAGTTTTGATGAGTTATTTGTAAGTAAATCTTGAATTGTAAATTTTGAATACCTTTTAAGGAAAACTCACTTTTGGGATGGGAATAAGCTTGATTAGTTGGGCATTTTGTACCAGTTTTTGGCAGATAATTTGCTCAGAATCTGATGATATTTACACACACGCACATACACACACACACATATATATATACACACACATAATGATATTTTGGTAGTAAAAATTAAAAAGTGGAGATGAACAAGAAAACTTAAGAGTTGTAAAATAATCTAATTTTTAAAAGTATTAGAGTAAATACGATGGAGAAGAAGGAAGACTTAAGATGAGTAGAGAGTTGGAATTTGACCAACAAATTGGATACTGCTTTGACTATCATAGGGAATAAATTGAAGTAAATGCCCAAACATAAAAACCGATTTCATAATGTCAGTTACTATATAAGGTTCCAGTTTGGCAAGATCAACCTTCAGAAGCCACTACTGACAAATATCTTTAATTCTCTTTGGAACTTCTAGGAAATAAATATCCTTTATATCCAATTTTTTATTATAAATTCTTATTATATTATGAATATTATATTATATATACATACATAAATTTGCATAATATATAATGCATTTAAATCTATCATAAATATTTGCATTATAAAATATATGTATATATATTTATATATTTTTTGCCTCTTCTGAAGGTTAAGTTGAAGAAAGTTGCTTTCTTATCTGGCATAGGTTGTTTTCCTTTCCAGTACTTCTTTCTCTTCTAAAAAGAAATCATACTCTAAACTATGTCAAATTATATACAAAGATTTGAGAGTATGTTTCTCAAAACTAAGTAGAACTATATTTTATTGTCGTGGATTTTAAATGTTTCCAGATGTAATTCATCTTGGAAGCTACATAATTTTTTTGTGATTTTATCACCCCATATGAAGCTTTTTTCTTTTTTTAGTCACAAAAAGAAAAGCACAAAGAATTTAAAAAATCATTTTAAGCATTATATTTATAAAAATTCTTCAGTTTTTGTATTGTGGACAGTTATATAAGAGTGAAAAGGAGAGAGGAGAAAGGGTGACAGCAGACCAGGTGTGAATTACAGGCAAAAAAAAATCTCTGACCCAGTCTTTCCTGGGTAGCCTGAGCCTAATCGATGAAGAATCAACTCTATAATGTCATAGTTGGAACAACCTAGTGCAAGAAGACCCCCCTATAAGAATCCTCATCCTTGTCATCTTAATTCTTTCAGGTATGCTTAATTATATTTATTGAGTTTTCATCTGTATTATAGAGGTGTATCAAATATGGCATAATTTGTCTTAGTAGGAACATGTTTCTATTTTTCCCAATATAAAATCATTTGTCCCATAGCTGTGTCATTAACTATAATTTTACTGCTTTTGAAAGATATCAGAAATAATGTAAGTTTAAATTTACTGTCCCTTCCAAATTTGATTCTGTCATTCTATAATTAGCTAATTCAGAGTGGAAGAACTTTAAACTTGTAAAATCATTGAGTATTTTGAAAAATGAAGTTGCATCAGGTATGTAAAAAAGGTAGAAAATCTTTATAAATGAGGGAAAGTTAGCTGTTAATAAAGTTGTTGCTTAGTAAAGTTGTTTCTTAATAACTTTCTTGTAACTCTTAAGTTTAGATTTGAAGTTGCCTACCCCTAATTTCTTTTTTTTTTTTTTTCTTTTTTCTGAGGCTGGGGTTAAGTGACTTGCCCAGGATCACACAGCTAGGAAGTTTTAAGTCTCTGAGACCAGATTTGAACTGGGGTTCTCCTGAATTTAGAGCTGGTGCTCTATCCACTGCGCCACCTAGCTGCCCTTCCCTAATTTCATCTAATGGACTTTTTTTTTTTTTTTTTTTTTAACAATATTATAATTTTTATTCTTTTTAATTTTTTTTTTTTTTTTGGCTAATTAGTGTTCCAAATTTTATTCCTGCAAATAGATATTTATTTTAGATAGTATTGCAATATATATTATTAAAAAAAATGATTTCTTGAAGTCCTTTTGTAGTGTAGTATACTTTTTTATACTAAGATAAAGCCAGCCTTAGTCCCAATGAAATTGACACTCTTGCAGATGATAGACAATATTTGCCAACTTAATATATACCTGAAAGAATGTTCAGGGTTTTTTAAAGGGGGGGGAGGTGTTGTATATATCTATAGAAGTTGCGGTATATGACTTGAAAATATGGTTAAGTATTGACCATACTGACTCATTGTGGGGGGTACTTCAGAAGACATTAAATAAGAATTGACTAAGAATAGGTATTTTCTATTTATTTTAAATTTGTTAACAGCAGAGGATCATTTTCTTAAAGTTAAAATATAGGGACATTAATTTTGTAAACAGAATGTAAGTTAGATTGAAATAATATTTAAAAAGCTATATATTCAGGGTAGTCTAGGTGAGGTGATGGGAATTTAAGCTAGCAAAATAGTGTAAATGAAGAGGAGAGTGCATATTTGCGAGAGATTGTAGAAGGAAAATAAACAATAGACTCATTTTTCAAGAAGGTGAGTAATTATATTGAATTTTTGAGTATTAATGAAATTGGAATCAGAAAGAAGTGTTTTTTTTTTTTTTTTTTTTTTTTAAGGGAATATGATAACCATAGTTTCATTATGAAGTTTAGAGATAATACGCAGAGGACATTTGGAAATGTCAGTTTGGAACTGAGAAAATGTGTGGTGTTATGAGCCAGGAAAACAGTAAAAGAACAGAAGGAATGATAACAGAACTCTTGGAAACTAACATATAGGAAATGGGAAAAGAAATTAAAAACAAAAAAGGCAGCTAGAGAGAACTAGGTTTATTACAGAATGTATCACAGAAATTGGGGAAATAAGGTTTCGAAAATGGTTTGTGGTGAGTCATATCATCACTGTTAAGATGTTAAAAAAAGTCACTAGATAATAAATTGCCCTGACTATATAAGTCAAATATTTATTAAAGATCTACTATATATCAAGTATTGCAACTTTTGGAGATACATATAAAGAATAAAATAATCTTTGCTAATAGTCACTTTCAGTCTTGCATGACATTTTTATGCTTACACTGCTACAGTGATAGATGGTCAACAAGAAGACTAAGGATGTTAAAAAATTAGAGGGTTCTTAAACCATCTACAAATCGTCTTTTAATCATTGATATTCTTAATATCTATATTTAACTGTCAGTAAATTAACATTAAAAGATGTGAACTACATGCATATTAGACTTGTGATAATTGGAATCAAAAAGTTTAAACATGGTGGAGGTAATGGGCAGAATGGCGTGCAAAAGCATTAAGAAATTGATATATATTAGTTTAAGCATTAAGTTGATACACATTAGTTTAATCTTGTTTCTAAAGGCAGTCAATCATTATTTCACATTTATTTAGTACCTTAAGATGTATAAGTGTAGGGGGCAGATAGGTAGTGCAGTGGATAGAGCACCAGCCTTGAATTCAGGAGGACCCGAGTTCAAATTTGGTCTCAGATACTTAACACTTCTTAGCTGTGTGACCCTGGGCAAGTCACTTAACCCCAGTCTCAGGGGGGGAAAAATTTGGGGGAAAAAAAAAAGATGTATAAGTGTAGGTAATACCAGTATCTGCATTTTTCAAAAGAAGATACTGAAGCTTAGATTGTGTCTTGTTCATGATTATATACTTTGTTAGGTTTCCTTACTCCAATTCCTATACTTTCTGCTATATCATACTGCTTCTCACAAAAACACTATTTAATTACACATTTCATAAGAGAATGACATGAAGATCATAGGATCATAGTCTTAGATTTGAAAGGATTTTCAAAGACCATTGAGTGTGAACCTCACCGAGGCCTAGAAAGATTTGATTTGATTTGCCCGTAGTCACAGAGGGAGTAAACAGATTTAGCCCAGTTCTGCTGACTTTAAGAATTAGTTCTCTTTTCCACTGTAGTGTGTTTTTAATAACAGGTTCATGTGTTATTAAAAAGTTTTACTAAGAACTTAGATTCCTAATTAAATTAAGATATGCTTTAATGCCCTTATTACTTTGATGTAAAAGCAGGTATGGTAAAGTCATCAAAACTCCTATGATGTGAATTCAAGAAAAGGAAGAGGCAAGAAATTTAGTCATTAAACTTAACATACTTCATGTTGGTTCATCACAAATAATTTATTCAAGAATACAACTGGATAGTAATGGAATTGGAGAACACTTAATAATCTGGTCAGTCTAAAGGAAGCTGTTGACTTTAAAAAGATGGAGCCTAAAAAAAAAAATTAAAGCATTTACTCTGAGTCTTCACCATTTTCTGAAGAAGTTTAACTGTCACATTGTCAGTGAAGAAGCCAAAAGAATTGAGAAACCACTTCACCTAATCAGAACTTCCTGACCCAACAGAGACACATGGCAGCCAATGGCATATATGCTGGGAAAATACCAATGAGAAGACTACCTAAAGAACTTGAGTAAACAACAATACATGTTGGGGTTGGGGAGCAGTGAAAACTGATAAAAGAGAACATCAGACCACTAAGCTTAATAGGAAATTAAACAAAACTAGAAAATCTCATCAGAAAGAAAGATAAAAAAGAATATTCATCATAGAATATTAAAGCTGGAAGGGACTTTACAAATTATCCAGTTGAATCTGGAAAGAAGATGACACACAAAGCAAAGCGGATTACCTGATGTTTATAGAAGGATTTGTTCTCATCGGTAAAAATATTGGAAATATGGTAGCCAGCATGATGTTATAGAAATAATAGTGCCTTTGAAGTGAGAAAACTTGAGTTTGGGGCCTTTAAAACTAAATATTAGACAAGTCACTGTATCTCTTCAGGCTTCTGTTTCTTTATAATGAAAAATAAGGAGTTGAACTAGATGATTTACAAGGTTTTTATAGCTTTAACACTGTGTTCTATAATTGCATATCAAATTGAAAAGAAAGATAAAGTATCATACAATATTAAAGCTGGAAGGGACTTTACAAAATTTCCACTTTAACTCCTATATTTTAAGGATGAGAAAATTGACCTAGAAAGGTGACTTTTCTTGGCAAAGTTCACACAGTGAGAAGTAGACTAAAGATTGCACACAGGTCTTCAGACTCAAAGTGCAGCAGGCTTTCTAGCCACCTAGAAATATCTATAACAGTAATCCACCATTTTACTTCAGAATCTATTGTGTCACTTCTGACACAATTTTAAGGGCATTTGAGGATAAATTGTTATATCTAAAATGAAGCTAAAAGAATAGAAAAGATCAATTAGGGTGTGGATAAATGAAATACGCAAGATAAGAGGGTTATGTCTAAACTAGTATAAAAATGAAAGGCATCAGCAAAACTTTAAGAGCAGTTGAGAACACATCAATATTTATAAGCCTGCTTTCTCATTTCAGTAAAATCTTTGAGAATAGACTTTATTTCTTGAGGATGTCCTTCATGAAAAGATGAGAAAAAAAGAAGCTCGTGCAAAATTTTTTAGTACACCACATATTCATGATCACATAACGGATTTGGATCCCTCTTCTATTTTCAAAAGATAGTTGACAAAAAATGCAGCTTGAAAGGTACTTCTGTCTGAAGATATCTCCTGAATGAACATTAAAATGATGTGATTGCCAGTTTTAGCAGAGTACTGTAATCAAATTAAGTGTTACATATGGGAAATATATTGTAACCAATTTGATTATTTTGTCTGAAAGGTGATAACCAAAACAAAAGAATTGCCTATTTGGCAAAGTTCTTTAAATTTCCCTTAGATGTTATTATCTTAATTTCATCGAATCCTAGAACATTCTCTTGAACAAAAATTGTAACAATGAAATCATGTGACCATCCACAGAAAAACAAAATTCATACTGATGAGATTGAAATGTTGCTAAATTGATGGCCCTGTTTAATTATCTGTATTGTATTTTGGATTTTCACTCCAAATATACAATGAAGTATATCTTTGAATAATAGAAAAATCAAATTGCATCTCATGTATATTGCTTTCAACAATCCCTATTTACTACTTTCTGCTACTCCCTTTCTTCCCTGGGGGCGGGGATGGGGGAATTAAAAATTTTTTTTTTTTTTAGTGAGGATATATCTGTGAAATATAAAACATTTGTGTGGAACCTGTGATTCTATCCACCACATTGCAGTTTAACATCATTAATTTTTTATAGTTTTTTAGCTAGGCTCAAAAGAGCCTAGTTTTTTTTTTTTTTTCAGTATTGACTGAATTTGGGATACTATACCATTCATCCAGTCCCCAGTTTCCAGAGTATTTAGGTGATTTGAGGTCCTTGGATTTGAAGGTTAGATCAGACTCAAATATTGAAGATTTCACAATCAAAAGCTAAGAAAAAGTCTCATTTGAAATGGGACTTATTAGCAACTTCTAATCACAGATAAAAGATAGTGGAGCAAGTTAGGCTCTTGAAAAATCCTTGGATAGATATCCAAAATGGGAAAGCTTTGCCCATGAGTTCTTCTCAGAGATCAGAGAATGACTTCTTCATCACTAAAAGTGATGAAGAAAGAACAAAGTAAAATTCAAAAAACTGATTATTGAGGGATGAAGGGATTGGAGGATAAGAGGCAAGAAATAACTGAGAATTGGAAGAATTAAGACCTGAGGGAAGTTAGCCATAAATATTAGCCACAAGGATTACTGATTTCCAGTAAGCATGGAAAGGAAGGAGACTTTACAGTGACTTTCAAAGATATTGCTATTTGTGTTTCTAATAGCATTAAATAATTACATCAATGTACATAATGTAAGTTTGTTATTTAACAGAGAAAAAATGAAGTTTAGATGGTTAATTCTGAGGATAAATATTAGCAATAATTAAGTTTTATTTCTTAAATGGAACCAGTTTTTTTTTTTTTTTTTTTTTAATACTAGCTTTTGGGGCAGCTCGGTGGTGGAGTGGATAAGAGCACCAGCCCTGAAGTCAGGAGGACCTGAGTTCAAATGTGATCTCAGACACTTAACACTTCCTAGCTGTGTGATCCTGGGCAAGTAACTTAACCCTATTGCCTCAGCAAAATAATAATAATAATAATAATAATAATAATAATAATAATAATAATAATAATAATAGCTTTTTAGTTTCGAAATACATGCAAAAATAGTTTTCAACATTTACTTCTGCAAAATCTTGCAGCAAAATTTAAAAAGGGAAAACAAGTATAAAGAAAACATTCAAGACAAAGGAGAATTTGTCACTTGTGTTTAGAGGTTGGAAGATAGAAGTAAAGAAATGAATGGAAGAAAAGAATTTTTCCACTGAAAATGCAACTATGTAATCAATCTGATTTTGCCCTATCAAGGGTAGACAGTGGACCTTTTGATAAGGAAACAAACTTCTTAAATCAATAAAACAACCAAGGAGTATTGAGTATTCTATTTCTTAGGTTCTCTGTAACTTGGAATTATGATATAGAGCCATAGGTGCCATGGGAAAGAGGCCATCATTCTGTCTGGACGAAGAGATAAGTAATATGGCTGGTAACATTCTCAATGAGTACCCCAGTTGCCCCTCTCTTAACCTTACATGAATAGTGGGGAAGAATTCAGTCTTCCTTGGGTATACATTTCAGATTTGTCAAATTTAATAAGTTCTGGCAAATCAAATGAAAAGAAGTGATATAATAGTAGATACCATTAGAATATACGTGAAATGGGGAAAAAATTGAATTTCTAGGAGCTCTGACTTTGTCACTACTGCTTAATGAAAAATAGTATCAGGAAAGGCTGATTTGATGTTTCAAAATTTTAATTTCTATACTACTACATAAATATAGGAATAATGAACTGTTGGTCAGAAGTATAGACAAATACCTAATGAGGAATGGCTAAATTATATTTCCTTTTGCAGATCTGCCCAACTGGCTCTTAAAATGAAACTGATAATGGAGGGGAAGGGCAAAAACAATGCATATTTGCTAAACCAGCTATCACAGATAATTGGCTATTAGTGAAAAGGATTATTGATTCCTAGAGCCTAATTTCCAAGATGAGCAGCAAAATACATGACTTATAAACACTCAGCTTAGCTATACCTGCAAACAAATGTAGAAAGTATGAGTAGTAAACAAAGTGAAGTTTAGATTTTAATTCAGGGAGAGAATTTAAACATGTTGATGTGAAATGGAATGATAAAAATTTTTTTTCAATTTTACAATGATTTGAGACTGGCAGGGAATATTAATGACAATTAAAATGATAATATTAGAGACAAAAAAGAAGATCAAAGAAGTAATAAGCCTTTTTTGGAATGATATGAGTACAACAAAAACTTCATTTCTTATTTTGCTTTTTTTCTTTTTTCCTCCAAGGAAAATGATTTCAATTTAGGAATGACAATTAGATCCCCTCCTCTGCCTCTCTTCCCCCTCTTCTCCCCCGCAAATGGTTAGAGAGTAATTGAAACTGAAATTTTATTTTAATTTTGATTTTTAAAAAATATTATATATCACTGAGTCACCTTGTTTATGTCCTCTGCATCCCAGGACTCTTGAAAAATGTGTTTTCTCAGTCTTTAGTATTTAAAAATTGTAAGGCATAGAAAAGATGCTGCAAATATCAGACATGGGAAAATGTCCAATTTTCAAATCAAAGAATATTGAAGTCTCTTATTATAGGCTTGTATTCCTAACAGAATCCTAGAATGCATTATAAATATTTATCAGTGATCACCAGGAGCTTGCATGGCTTTGTCAGCTACAAATTAAACAAAACTAATCTCATTGACTTTTTTTGACAGGACATGTAGACAGATCTAAGTAGAATGTGAGGTACAATGTGGATTTCAGAAAATGATTTTATAATCTCAGGTCACTTTTTTGGATAAGATGAAGAGATGTTACTGTAATATAGTTATACAGATTTAGAACTAGTTAACAACTCAAATAATTGTTGTTAGATTGAGTCTGGTGGGAAATATATTTTAGTGAAGGGATCTATGCTTGACTCTGTACTGTTGAACTTTTTTTTTTCTTTTTTCAATTTTTCAGCATTTTTTGTTTAAAATTTAGAGTCCCTAGTTCTATTTCTCTCTCATTTTCTCCCTTCTCTGTGATGGGTAAACAAATATATCTATATCTATCTATCTATCTATCTATCGGTATATATATATTTACATAATTGTTTGTATATATATATATATATATATATATATACACAAACAATTATGTAATTTTTTTTTTTTTTATATTAGTCCTTTTGTACAAGAGACTTGAATAAAAGAAAAGAAAGAGTGAAAAATAGCATGCATCAGTCTGGCCAATCAAGATTGTTTTTTTTTTTTTTTTTTTTCCTGGAGACAGTATCCTTCATAGTCTTTTGGAATCATCTTGGATTATTATATTGATTAGAATAGCAAAGTCACTGACAGTTCTTCATCAAACAGTATTAACTGTTTTCTTGGTTCTGTTCACTTCTCTATGTATCAGTTAACATTTGAGTCTATCCAGGTTTTTCTTAAATCATCCTGGTTACCAGGATTCTGTTACAAACACCACAGTTTATTTAGCCGTTCTCCAGTTGATGGGTATCTATCTTTTTGATTTTCATTTCTTAGCCATCACAAAAAGAGCTAACATTTTAATAAATCATTCGAATCTATATAGATGGCATGCTTATCAGATTTTCAGATGTCTTAAGGACACAAGGATGAAAGGGATCTTGTATCACTGTCTATGATTGGATCAAGGGGCAAAAAAATAACCCAGCAATTTGGAAAAACCATCCAAATTTAATAGGATAACGTAGGATAAAGTTTAAAAAAGGTGAATATGAATTCCTACTGTCATTCAAAACTTTTTCTTCACATGTAAACAATAGAGATATGGCTAGATAACCCCATGTGAAAAAGAACTAACGTTTAAGTAAGCTGCAGGACAAATAATGTATGATAGCCAAAAAAAAGTAGCTCACTGTTCCAGGACAATGCATGGACATAATGGCAAGAACAGTGGATTTGAGTAAAGTGTAGGCCCTATTACATAAGACCCGAGTGATCCTTTTCAGGTCATTTAGTATCTGAAGCCTGGTCTGTGAAATGATAGAGTTGATTATGTTGTCAGAAGTTTTTTCTAATTCTAAATCTATGAGCTTATTTAATAATTCTGCTTTATTCTTCACTGGCCCTGACATATTTGCTTCAGTTTTAATATGTAGAATTACATTTTAAGCTGGAATATATGCGGTAAAAGATGACCAGAATAATGAGGGGACTGATGGAAGCAATTGGGCACAATTTTACCTGATGAAAGAACATGTTAGCAGGTATATGATAGTTGTCTTCTAGTATTTTGGGGTTTGGCACATGGAGGAAGGGTTAGTTTTATTCTGGCTGGTCCCAGAGAGTACACTAAGACAAGTGATTGTAAGTTGCAGAGAAGCAGATTTCATTTTGGTGTAAGGAAAAATTATTTTAATATTATAGTTGTAGAATGGGTTGCCTTGGAGATTTTCCTTTTTAGTAGTTTTTTTTTTTTTTTTTTAAATCAAGTTTGGGTCTTACTTGGTAAAGAAATTAATATAGGGGATTCATGTAATATAGACTGTCTTACTCTGAGGTGCCTTCCACTTCTGACAGTCTTGTTATTTTCCTTTTTCATTAATGAGGTGATGAGTATGAAAAGGAGAAGAGTACTATTTATTTAGGGAGTTTATTTAATAGTAAAATTAAGTTCTTGTTATATATTAACCCTGTTGTGAGAAAGTGTTAGCTAATTAATGTAAGATGGTGTAGCAACAGAAATTTTAGGCATATAAGATATTATGGAAAAATTTTTAGCTAGTGTCCAATACCAAATGACTAACAAGTCAGTTATAGAACTTTATAATTAAAAGGTAACTTTAAAGCCAAATTTATTTTGAGCTTGTAGCATTGAAAAGTAAATGTCATGGCATAATTTGCCCTAAAAAGACATTTTTCCTATTTGGGATTTCACTTATAGTTTGGATGTGATGAAGAAGAAGAGTGCAATGGTACAACAGTGAAATTTTTTTTTCCTTGTCTTTGTGCCCATATTAGGGACACTTGAAATAGCACTGATCTCCCCAAGTCTAGTCCCATAAGAAATTGTCCAGTGCCTGATTGGTTTGAAATTCCTCAATCTTTCTGAGAAGAGAATCTGATCTTGAAAGTTTCTCCATGTAGATTTAACTTTGTTCATTTAACCAAATAGTGATTAAGAGGATAAAGGAAAAGTACACAAATCCAAGACCAAGTAAGTTTACACATATACTCTTTAAGTTGCATTAAAGTATCAAGTTGAATGCCAATTCAGAAAGATTTGTGATGTCAAGGCATTGTGAAACAGTGGAAAGAATGCTAAATTTGAATTTAGAGGATCGGGTTCCAATTCTGTTCCTGATACTATAAGACCTTAAATAAATTATTTTTAGCAAGGCAATTGGGGTTAAATTACTTATCCAGCATCACAGTGCTAATCAATGTTAGTGTCTGAAGCTGGATTTGAACTTAGGTTCTCTTGACTCACTCTGCCCTTTAGTATTTTTTGGACATTAGTTTCTTTACATATAAAATTCGAGAGTTGGATTAGATGACATCTGAGTTCTTTTTATGGTTTTGCTTCTATGATCTTTGCTGAAGAAAATCTTGTGAAAGATTCATTTCTGTATTTAAAAACTGAATCAAGGAATCATTCTGTGAGTAATATTTCAAAGAAAACAATCAATTAAAAATTAGTCCATAGTACATAAATCCTAAAATAATAATAGAATTATGAATTTTGCTATCAAACCATAACACTGCTTTGAGGACTTAATGTTTTATTGTAGTGAAATGACATTTAATTTTAATGTTAATAGGATGACACTTTAGGAAGGTGATAGTAACCCTTAAGTTTTAATCTATTGTGTCACAGCTGACTACAGTTTAAAAAAAAGTCTGACATATTTTTGTAGATCTCAGTTTAATTTTGAATAAGTCGGCATAGAAAATGATAAGTGCTGAACTAAGGAGTTTATGGTTCGATAAATAGGTTATGATACATTTGCATAGGTTCCACATATGGAAAACTGAAAGAACAAGTTTTTGAAGGGAATCAAGGAGAAATGTGAAAATAGTCTTTAGTAAATACTATATAACAACTGAAATATCAGTCTTATTTCAAATCAAGATCTGACATCTTGTTTGATTAATGCACAGGTAAACCAGCCACATTCCTGTAATTACTATAAGGCGTGAGAAAGTAATGCACTATAAAGGATGGTCTTTCCCCCCCCCCCCCCAATAGTATTTTATTTTTTCCAATTACATGTAAAAATAATTTTCGACATTCACTTTGTAAAAATTTTTAGATCCAATTTTTTTTCTCTTCCCCTCCCCAAGACAGCAAGCAAATTGATATAATTTATGCACAATCATTTAAAACATATTTCCATATTAATTATATTGTGAAAGAAAAATCAGCACAAAAGGGAAAAACATGAGAGAGAAAAATAAAAAAAGGCAAATATCATTTACTTGGATCCACATTCAGTTTCCATAGATCATTGGAATGCAGATGGCATTTTCTATACTAAGTCTATTGGAATTGTTTTTAATCTCTGTATGGTTGAGAAGAGCCAAATCTATCATAGTTTATTAACCCACAATCTTGCTATTACTATGTGCCATATTCTTGATAACGATAATGAACCTCAGGTAATACCTACTCAATTCCTATGTTAGTAGAATTTATTGATATATTTTGAAAACCATAAAGTAGTCATGTTAATAAAGAAGAGGTAGCTGTGGTACAGAGAATACAGCTAGCCTTGAAGCCAGAAGACCTGGGTTCAAGTCTTGTTTCTGACCATACTGTCTGTGTAACTTAGGGGAAGTTATTGGATCTCAGTGCAGGATACAGCCTGAAGGACTATACATCTCAGAGAAATTTCTGACCTGCATTGGGAGAGGGAATCTCCCTATCCAGGAATTCCCTAAAATAGATCAAAATTTTAGCCCCTTTCCTTTAAGTAATCCCTGCTCTTGCCATACTTTATTTATTTAAACTTTGTAGTAATGCCAGGAAAAATTTCATGTCATAGGGGTTAAAAGGGCTTTAGAAAAGAATTGATACTCAACAATGGCATGCAACAGAAAAATTGGAAGTACTGACCAAAAAGCTTTTATTTTTGGTAAGGGAGCCACTGTTTGTTTTCAGAACAGGGAAAGTCTAGTAGAGGGAGGTAAAAAAGTCTAGTAGTTAAAAAAAAAAAATTGAATGAAAATTGTAGCAGATAATTAGGAGATTAGATAATAAGTAGATTTTGTGGTGCCTGAAGTTAAGTTTTTTATATTTAATGGGAGAATTGAATAGAAGGCTCTCAGGAGACAAAGAACATGAAGATATTTGAGGAAAGATCAGTTTTGAGATAAAGTCTAATATTAGAAAAAAACATTCTTTTCTGTTGCTATTATCACCACTCTTAATATATACATGTTAATGCCATAACCTGGACTATTATAATAATTTCTTCTTCTTTTGGACTCCTTACTCTAGAGATTCTTAACTTTATCCCCAGCCTTATATTATTTTCCTCCGGACATTTTATGATTTAGACAAGTTGACCTCTGATCATAAGTGTTTTGCCTCTGATGACTCCCTCCCCCAATATGCCTTTCCCCCTTCTTATCTTATCTTCCACTCCTAATTTCCTGCAGGGTAAGATAGATTTCTACATTTATATTGAGTATGTATGTTATTTTCTCTTTGAGCCAAATTTGATGAGAGAAAGGTTTATTTATTCCCTTTGTTCTCCTTCCCCCCACTGTAAAGGCTTTTTCTTGCCTAATTTATGGCATATAATTTACATCATTCCACTTCTCCCATATATTTTCCACTTTGTCTCATATATTCTTCTCATCCTTTAATTTTTCAGTTTTATTCCTTCCTATTCAACTAATATTTGTGCCCTCTGAGAAAGTTCTTATGAATTAAAGGTATCATCATACCATGTAGGGACTTAATCAGAAAAATCTTAAGTCTTGTACAATTTCACTTTCCTGATTACCTCATTGTGCTTCTCCTGAGTCCTGTATTTGAAAATCATATTTTCTGTTCAGTTCTGGGTTTTTCATGAATGCTTGAAAGTCCTCTTTTTCATTTTCCCTTGATGGAATACATTCAATTTATCCTCTATCTCCCTTACATGATTTTAAAAATCCCTTTTGAGCTTTTCTGTGTCTTGAGACCAATTCTTATTGGAGGCTTTGGAGTTAGGAGCTTTAATATTATCTTTTAAGTGTATATTTTTATGTGTCCTTTGTCAGTATAGTAGCTTTTTATGGTCAGAATCTTTTTCTGTTGTTTGCTCGTTTTCCCAGCCTACTATTGGGCTTTGTTTTAAAGTTGGAGGGTATAATGTCCCAAGCTTCAGGAGTTTAGTGCAGCTCTTTTCAGAGATCTCCCTACTGCTACTTCAGTGCTAGCAAAAAGGCCTCTGCAATCTTCCTCTGATCAGCTGTTTGGCTCCTACTGGTGCTGAGATTTCTGCAAGTTGTTGCTGTCACTTTGCTGCTGTTGCCACAGCTTCTGTCACTTCATTCAGTGGCATCCCCTCACACTCTAGTGCTCTAAACCTTTCCTCCCAGTTGTCCTTGGCAACTGTGGGCTGCTGCCAATTTAGAGGCCCTGTGGTCTTCTCCTGGTTTTCTGAGGACCAGGTTGTGCTGCCATAGTCTATGCTGTGATTATGCTTCAGACTCATTCCAATGCAACAGACCCTGCCTACCAACTTTCCAAGTTACCTTTGGCAGGAAAAGTGTTCCACTACTTCTTTTGTGGGTTCTGATGCTCTAAAATTTGTTTAGAATCCTTATTTAAAAGTTAGCATAGAACTAAAACTGAATCTGACCCTAGTAAAACCAACTAGCTACAATGCTATAAAATTTGACAGCAAAGGAAGTGTAAGAAAAAAAAGTTATCCTGAGTTCTGGAACAGGTGAAGAAATAGGCCCAGAAAATACATACAGTTTGCCCAAGATCAAGGTAGTTGGAGAAACAATAATATTGCTAACCATATTAACATTATTTAGATAAGAGCTTTGAAGTTTGCAAAACATTATCTCATTTGATCCTCACAACCCTGGAAGATCTGGTTACTAATATCCCTACAATGTATATGAGGAAATAAGCAGAAAATTAAGTGATTTTGCCCAAGGTCTGTTCAGTAGCAAAGCTGTGCCCCCTTCACGTGCAATACACTTTCACCTCAATTCCCAGTCCTTAATTCACTATACAAGGCCATTCTTTTTTGGTAAATGCAAAAAATATAATCAGAGGGAGAAGAAATCTTATCATGAATATTTATTTTTTCAAATTATTAAAACCTGAGTATGTCAATTTTCATTAGCAAATGAATATGCAAAGCTGTCTCAAAGTAAATGCAAGATGATATTCATATGGAGTTGTGAAATAAAAACTAAAGGTCAGGAGAACTATGACTAAAATGACTAAAGATATACATGATCTACAAAGTCTGGCAATGAGAACAGGACTAATGGGAATGCCTCTAGGGAGAAACAAACCTCCAAGTCTATATGGCTTTACAAGATACTATAATCTTTTACAATCATGATCAATGGAACTTGTAGCTAATATTTCTGGTCTTCAAGTTCTCGGTTCCCCTTAATGCTAGCATCTTCTCTCTTAAGATTCCCTCCAATTTATTCTGTATTTATTTTGCTTAAGTATAGTTGTTTGCATGCTTTCTTTCCTATTAGACTGTGAGCTCCTTTTCTTGGATCACCACTGCTTACTTAAAAGTCTTTAGAATGGCTTCAGGGAGAGACTGGGGGAGTCCTGGCTTTCACTCTGGCTTTCCCACCATAGATATTTTTCTTGATTAAGCAACCTATCAGGTATTCACTTGAATAAGGCTTATGAGAGAGATAGCCAGAATTCTCACTCTTATGTATGTATGTACATATATGTTCACATACACACATTCTATACCTCAAAGAATTTGCAGTAATGTTAAGAAAATGAGGCTGATAATACTTTAAATGATTAGAGAATAATTCAAAATGTAAATATGTAGCTATGGTAGTACATGTAAGTATAATAGAAGTTGATAAAGGAAAATCTTGTGAACTAGAGTGGTCTTCCTAAAGGAAATTATTTGAGTTGGAACTTAAGATTTTTCAGAGGATTAGGGGATGATATGGAATAGAAGTAGGAAGCTCCATTGTCATTGGAGTTCATAAACTCCTTTGTTTGGAGCAGAGATATTTCCTCACAAATGTTTTACATATATCATCTCATTTAATCTTGGTGAGGTATTAGTACCAGTATTGTCTCTTTTTCTTTTTTAAGATAGAGTGATGCCTATTAAATTATGGAGGACTTGGAAACCAGGCCAAATTAGGGTGGAAGAAACTATAGAGTTTCTTAACTTTGGGTCCATGAACTTGTTTTTTAAAAGAATTTGTTAACCTTTAATGTAATTGGTTTAGAAACCACTGTATTTTATTTAATGCATCTAAATTTTTTTTTTGAGAAAGGGTCCATAGGTTTTATTAGATTGGCTGGTAGTTTTTGCTCGTTTTTTATAGAATTGTCTTTCAGGCACTTGGAACAGTTCTAGGTAAGCACTTCAGTGTTTGTTGAATCAGCTCATAATTGGATGTCTATGAAAGTTGGCTTTTGAAGGAATTTTGCAGTCACTTTTGTTTTTTTCATTAATGTTCAGGAATCATTTCTCCTATAGATAACAAATTGCTGGGTTGGTTTGTTTGTGTTATTTCATTTGTTTATTTTTGCTGAGGCAATTGGGATTAAGTGACTTTCCCAGAATCACACAGGATTTTTTTTTTTTTTAAATAACCAGACATTATTTTGAATGAATGTTTTGTATGGGACCAAAATAATTACAAGAGTGGTAAAATTACTGAAACTTCAAGTTATATATTAATATTGTGAAATGTTTAAGGATCTCAATCTGTACCCATTTTTAGAAATTAACTACTATGCTACATGAATCTCATTTACAATGGAAAAACTACAATAAAGTTAATGAGTTAACATTTATATAATGCTTTATGGTTTGCAAAACATTTTACTTGTATCATTTCATTTGATGGAAATCAAAATACTTGGAAATTGAATGTCTATCTCCATTTTACAGATGAAGAAGCTGAAGCTGACTGATTAGCTTACTAAGCTAGGTTCACAGAGTTATTACGTGTCTGAGTTAAGATTCAGACTTGTGTTCTGACTCCAAATCCCAGATTCTGTCCACTATGCCACCCAGCTTTCTCTTCAGTCTAAAAAAAAGTTTCAGTACACTTCTAGGTAATATAATTTGTTTCAGTATCATATAAGAACTTATAACCTAATTGAAGTATCAGTATGAAAAATTAGACAAAAATCCCAGGCAACAGTAGGAGATATCACAAAGCAGCTATATATATATATATATATATATATATATATAGCTAATTTTGAGCTAATTTATGTAAGTTAGGCAAGATTTCCACACTTAGCACCTGGCAATAGTATTTTAGTGACAGTATAATAATTAAGCATTTCAGTAATAACTTCTTTTCTGTTCTTGCTTGGCCTCCCATCTTTCTTGCACTGGTAATTCTCGTAAGTAACTCCTACCATAGTGAATACCTTTTCTTCTCCTATTCCCAAATACCCAAATGTTCCTGTTACAAATTATGGAATGATTCCATCAGTAATCTCAATACAGTATTTTCATCTTTAATCTAATATATCTTATTCTGTACAATGACTTACAAATCTACCCATTTCATAGTGACCATTTGATTGTCTCAGGAGCTATTTGCTGAGATTACCCTGTCATGATTTCTCCCTTTATATCTAGAGCTTTACACTTCTATCATGCTCTTACCATGTGTTATAATATTTGTATATACCACATCCCTTTAATGAATATAAACTTTACAAGGACAGGGACTATTCTCCATTAAAAACTATCTGGTCTTCCAGAGCCCAACGCACTTAACTGCATGTTTGATTTTGTTAAAGTAATTCACCAATTTTTTTTTTTTAATTGATGTTGATTTCTGGTTCCTGGAAACCTTACTTATTTTGCCCCTTCATAAATTATTTACTCTACATTGTCTCAGAACTCTTTATCCTGTTTTGTCTCCGTTCAACTCACAAGTTTAGGGTCGAGGTAGATAGGATCAGAGAGCAATTCACATGAAAAACAACCCAGGGGTTGTAGACTAAAAGTTTTGTACAATTCTTCAATATGCCATGGTAGGCAGAAAGTCCCTATGTTGCATGAACAAACTAGAGCATTCCTAATGAGAGAGACAGTAGTTATCATATATTCAATTTTCAGACCACATCAGGAATGCTTTGTCTAAGATGGTGATGGAATTTAAACTGCACCACATAGAAATTGATGGAAGGATGTAGAAGCATCTTTCCTGGAGAAGGGAAGCCTATGGGCTAAACAGTTCTAATAGCTTATCATTGATATAGTACTTTCAGTTGCAAAGCATTTTATAGATATTATCTTGTGATCCTTAAAGTAATCCTATGAGAAAGATGTTATCCTTTTTCAGATGAAGAATCATAATCTAGGAGAGGTTAAGCAACTTGCCCAGGCTCACACAGCTACTGAGTGTCTCAGACAGAAAACTCAGGTTTTCTTGATTCTGAAGTTTAGTTTTATCCATTTGGACCACCTGGCAGTGTAGAGTTGTTTACAGTTGTTGAATTATTTTGTGAAAAAATAGGATTAAATCTTCCTGTTAGACCTTAAAAGGCAATATGGTATAGATATAGATTATTGAACCTGGAGGGCCTGGTTCAAGTCCCTTCTCAGACACTTAACTTAAATGTAACCCTATGTCAGAAGATTGGATTACATGACTTCATCTTTGGGGCTTTAAATATAAAGGATAACACTAGGACTGATGTTTGGAAGTCCTAAGAATACATAATTTAGCTTAATATAACAAAATTCTTAATAATCAAATTTGCCCCAAAAGAGATAGGTTTCTACTGATTAGAAGTCTTCACATAAAATCTGTAAGAACAAGAGTATTGTGAACAGGATTAATATGAATAAGTAATGAGCAAGATGATGTGAGGTCTTTTCCAGATATATTATTCTGTATTTCCCTTTAAGAATGATTAGCTGGAAGGAGCTCCAATCTCATCCTTTCACAGATTTGGAAACCAAAACATAGAAAGGATATACGTAGCCTATCATACAGTTTTCTGAAATCATTGAATATCTATGTTTGGATCAACAAGTAAACTATAGTCCTTTGTAACTACTCCTGGAAACTAGCACTGATATATTTCTATATTTATTCAAGATGGTTCCAAACAGGTGCTTTTATGCCCATTTATGCTTCCCCTTTCTTAACCTGGCCAGAACTGACAATAGTAATTGAAGTATCAATTATTTCATTAGTTTATATTCTCATAAAACATCCAATAAAATCTTTAGCTTCACAGGCAGGCAAACCATATTCCTTATACTTAATTTATATCTTGTTCATTAACAGTTCTCTAATATTCCATTGGATCTATGATTCCATGTCTTATCTTGTGTCATTCTTGTCTATATTCTTCTATAAATTCACCACTTAAAGGCATAATGTCTTAAGGACCTTCCTGACATTCTCTCGATGGTAGTGAATACCAATAGAAGATATAGGCTACCTTTTATATATTCCTCACTCCTGTTACTTGACCAGGCCATTGACTTTGATGATACTTTTTTTTCATGACATCCTTGACACCCAGTTATTGTTTCTTAAAAGTTGTATCCTAAATACTTATATATACAAGTTGCTTTTCCAACTCCCTTTGAGTTATCCTCAAATTAAATTCTCCACATTTATTAGAATCCTGTGATCCAAAGCTGTCATACAATATCACTGGAAAAATTTTCTTGTTAAAGGATGGATATTTGTTTTGGATGGTAATTTGGAGTCATCTTTGCAATTGTTCTGCAGCATCTAGCCTTCTCTTTTCTTCTCTTCTGATTCAATTATGGTCCCAGCTCATTATCCATTTATTTTTGGGAAATTAAAAAGGAGGCCTTAAAACAATCGTATTTTTGCAGAAGAACTGCAAGTTTCAGTACTAGTTGTGATTTTACTTGCTTTCAGCCATTTTTTAAAAAATCTAGTTAAGTGACTTACTAGCAATTTTAATATGTTAGTCAATAACTTATTTTGGACTAGTTATAAATGGGCTAAAATGTGTGATGTAACTCTTTGATTTAAGCTTCTTAAATAACTAGTCACAGATGCCCAGGACTCAATTGAAGCCTTAACATTGAGTCATTAATTCTTTTTTTTTCTTTTCTTTTTTTTTTTTTTTTGGCTGAGTTAATCAGGGTTAAGTGACTTGCCCAGGGTCACACAGCTAGGAAGTGTTAAGTGTCTGAGGCCATATTTGAATTCAGGTCCTCCTGACTTCAGAGCTGGTACTCTATCCACTGTGCCACCTAGCTGCCCTGAGTCATTAATTCTAATAATAATATTTGTTACTAATTGTTCTTTGAATTTATCCATTCAACCCATTCCTTTTCTACCTGATTATACTTTCATTTAGCTCACATTTCTCTATCTTATTCACAAGGATAAATTCATGAGAGACTATTAGAATACTTTTGTAGTCATTGTAGCTATATTTTATGACATTTCTTGATCTACCAATATAATAACTTTGTCAGAAAAGGAAATACCTATCATTTCTAGTCCAGTGACTAATTGGACCATATTGGGCCAAAATTATAGAACAGTACCTCCACTTGATGTTTCATTTACCTTTTGGATGATGAAATTCTGATGAATAGATATTAAATGACATTTATATAGCACTTTATGATTTGTAAAACGCTTCAAATACCTTACCTCATAATCAGCCAAAACATTATTAATTCTGCTATTGGTAGAGAACTCCAACTGATGTAGTAGTATTTGAAGGTCTCTGTTCCTGTTATTTCTGTGTAAGGTTTATGATGTTTCCTAAACTCCTCATCTCTTTTCTCCTTTGCAGATCATTTAAAGTATATTCCCATCAAAATATCCCTTGTGTTTCTCTACCTCCTTTGTTCATCACCCCAGTAACTCTTCACTGAAATATTCTCCAACCAATTTCCTATTTCTTGAGTTCTGGATTTTTATAAGTTTAAATCGTCTTAATAGGTCCCTATCCTGTTTATTTAGTTCTTTTAAAGTAAGTTATATCCTTCCAGAACCATCTTCCAGTTATAGGACTATCCCACCAAATTTCAGTGCTAATCAAATTTGCCTCCTTGTATTAGAATCTGTAGTTGACCTCCCTTATTTCCCATACTTCATGCATTTATAACTATACATCTTGAGACCATGAACTTTTGTTTTGTCTCCTATGAACTACTCTTTACTGTTTTTACTATTCTTCCTTCATTGTGGCTACTCTGTTTTATCAGCTTGGTAATATACTAATATATAGATGTTACATACCCATATATTAACATAGATACCATAGATCCAAAGGCTTTTAGAAGGGTATTGCTTGATTCATTCCTCATTCTCTTCCCCAAAGTTCACAGAAATTGATTCAGTCACCAGTCTTTTAGCTCCTGAACTTCTTCCCCTTTAAGCTCAGACCCTATTTCTTATTTTTTCTAGAGGTTGGAGAGTGTTTTGCTGGGTAACTTGAACCCAGGCTATGTTATTAGCCAGGGTGAAGTCAGAAATCTTCAGTACCCAGCCTCACCCTTCATGAGTTCTATAAGATCAGGGGATTTTTTTTTTCCTAAGGAGCTAAAGTGGAATTAAAAGACTATCAGTCTTAAGTGATCCCTTTCCAAGATATTAACCAAATTACTTCATAGGTTGGTTATGAGGCAAGTATTATATAAAAACTGTGAAGTTTATTATTTTATATATATATTAGCAGTTTGTTGCTCAAGAAATATGTTCATCTGCTCACAGTTTAATAGGGGAAACAAAAGTAAATGCTTTATTCATCTTATCTGATAAGGGCACCTTAAACCATAATCTAGATTTCTAACAGTATTCTATTGCATTAAATGCTTATGCATTGTTAGATATACTAATATATTTTATCTTTCCTCCTCACTCTCCACAGGATAGGAACATTGGTATTAATATAATCGCATCAAAATTTACCCGATTAGTCATTTTTCCAAAACTCTGCTTTTTTTTTTTTTTTTTTTTTTTTTTTTTTTTTTACAGTCCTGACTAGCCATCCTAAAGACTAAATTGTATTCTCACTGTTCATTTTGTAAGTTTCATGAGGTGATCAATTAACTGTTAGCTAAGTAGCTAATCTTGGTGTAATCTCCAAGTGCTAATACAAAGTTATTTCATTTCAGGAATACAAGCGCAAGTTAGCCAGAGTATCCCAGGTTCGAAAAGAACTCAGGTCTCGAATCCAGAACCTGCCAGATTTGTCTCGGTTGCCCAATGTCACAGGCAGCCATGTGCACCTGCCATTTGCTGGAGACATCTACAGTGAGGATTGATGACAACAGCTTTTTCCAGGCCCTCAGGACTTTGCAAGAGCTGGAGATAGGTTAAGTGGATAGTCTTGTAGTATTATTTTTGTACCTTGTTGAGAAAGTGACACAACACAGATATCCCCAACAAAATACAAAAAAAATTATAAAAATATTTAAAATGTTGGGTTTTTTTCCTATTTTATTGGCAAGTTAACATGACAATTTAAAAATTGACATCCATGTGTTAATATGTTCACAAAGAAGTGATTATTTTAAAAAGATCCTTTTATATATTTTTTGATCCAGGGCCCTGTGAGAAACTAAAACCTTTCTATTTTTCTTTATGTAATTTTGAAGGTTCCTCTTTATGTTTCTGCATTAATATGTGAATGTAACTTCAATATCTAATCACTGTATGATATGTAATTTCTTCAGAAAAAGAACTAATCAGGAGGTTGAGACATTATACTCATATATTATAGGGATTTGATGATGAAGAGGACATAAAGTTGACAGATTAAGGCTAAGCTTTACCCTGGTCTATCAACTCCAGTGTCACCTTGTCTGTGCCTCTCAGTACTTTTGACTCAACACACATGAAAATGGAAATCATTTTCTGAGTTAAACTGAGGACATTCACATTCTTAGGGTAATATTAAGTGACAAGAGAGTAGTTTTTTCTGAACTTACTGGAATTATTACAAGAATGGAAACAAGTTAAAGTATCCCAGGATAGACTTCAGTTTTCATCTAACTCACTTTGTCCCTGAGCACATTGACGTTCCATTTATAGTCAGTGGGACAGTAGAAGAGTCTAATTTGTTTATTGCCTATTAAAAGCATTACTTTGTTTATCTTAATTCATCAATTCTCAATGTAGAAAAAACATAGCATGCTTAATTGGGCATATGCATTGAGTGCCACTTCTTGAATAAATAAACTTGGAAATGCTTTCTAGGAATTTGTCAATTCAAAGAGTTGATCCCTCAAATTATTCTTGATTCTGGAGCTAATTTCATAAGATATAAATCTTTATCTCCTATCCATGGAGATAAATCTAGCTTTATCTTAAGTATAGTTGATCTCATTAATGTGAAGAATCTACAAAATCAATTGGACTATAAAAACACATTTTGTGACTTTTCCCAACTATTTTCCCAACTTCCATTTATTTTTAGCTTCAATATCCAGACAGCACTACAAATAAAACATTGTAGATGAGTTGTAGTGTTCTGTGTAGTCACTTGGAACACTTTTAATGTCCCCTCAAAGTTTTTGAATAAAAAGCAGTGCTACAGATCTGGTATATTTTGCATATAACCAGAGTTACCAAAACAAATATGTTTTTTCTTTTATTTGTAACACTGTGTGTTAGAGCTATTGGATCCCATGCTTTCTTTTTAAAGTGCATTTTTAGCAATGGGTTTGTACCAGGTAATAGCCATTTTAGTATAATTGTTCATGACATTGTCAATAAATGATGGAAATTTTTCATTTTGTGCATTGCTTTACAGATTAGACATTTTCATTTCTGTTGTAAGTATATATGACCTAGTATAGACAATAAATTATCATCTCTTTTTACATCTTAGAAACCAAAAAGTCTCCATAGTCTCAGTATCGTCAGTGTAAATATTTCTTTTTTAGTGTTAGTCATATTCATAGATAGTGTGCATGTATAATAGAAGGGGAATATTTATTTTCTAAGATCCAACTATGGAAAAATAATTGTAATAGTGAAGAAATTTCATAAAGTGCATTCTTGTAAAACCTGAGAAGGAATTTAGAATAATTTCATCTTTCATGGCAGTAAATGTGTGATTAGAAATTGTACTGGTTTAATCTGAGCTCTCCTCAGCACGTAAATATGGGATGCTCCTCAATTACAAGTGCCCTGTGTTCCAAAAGTCTGAAAGTTGTTTGTTAGCTCTTCCTGTCCAATCTTAGCATTTATAATGCCAGCTGTGTATAAGGAATCGGAGCTATAAAAACAAAAGAGAGAATAGTTGCTGCCTTCCAGGAATTTGTATTCTACTGGGGAGATACAACATATGAACATTTAATAAAGCATTCAAAGAAAGAAGAGGAGAAAATTAGATCAATGAGAATATAAGGAAGCACTTCTCACAGGGCATGGCTCATGGATTGGGCCTTGAAGAAAGCAAGGGTAGCAAACACCAGGAAGGAGTGGGTATATTCCAAATTTTGAGGATTGCCTTTGTAAAATCATCAAAGTGGCAAATAGAATATCAAAGTATTCAAAATAGCAAATAGGCCATCTTGACTGGAACACAAAATATGTGTAGAGGGCTGTGAAATAAACCTAGAAAGGTGGGCTGGAAACTGCCATGTCGTATTTTGCATTTTATTTAGAGGTAATAGCTTTTGAAAGCTTTTGAGCACAAGAGTGGTGTGGGTACATGTGAATTTAGGAAGACCATTTTGGCAGCTGTGTGAAGGATGGCTAAAAAAGGAGAAATCTGAAATCCAGTTCAGTTGGTGGGAATATTGCAATAGTCAAGGTGAGAGGTGATGACTTCCTGAATTAAGTTGACTTGGTACACATTTTCCCATTGAAATGATCTTATAAATGTTTAGGTTCTCAGGCTAGCCCACAAAAAGCCTGCCTGGAAACTTAAGGTATTTAATTCCAGTTTAGTTTTACCTGTAGTACTGTAGAAGCCACCTAGAAAACTTTGGCAAGAGAAGATTCTCCTTAAAAAAAGACAAAATAGCAGTAATTACTCACTTTTAGAATTAAGTAAACCTCTGTGGAGAAGAAAAAAAAAAGTCAGAGGTTGTAATGATCTAATTCTTTTAAAATAATATACCATCCTTTTTTTAGATTTTCCAGTCCAGAAATATCTTTAGGATGAAAGAACATATTGGGAAGTATAAAAATCAAATCTTTTCATCAAGATTTGGCTAATAAAGAGGATTGAAAAGTATTCTAGGCAAATTAACCTTTCTTAAAGAAACTTCTTAGATGAATCTTGCAAAGAATAAGAGTTTGATGTGCTTTCTCAATCCTTCATCTTGTATAAACAGCAAAGTTTGTATTTGACCCTATTTTCAACTTTTTTGGATTTACTAAAAAACAGTGATTTTGTTCAGAAGAAATTTTTTTTCCTTTTAAAATTGTGTATAAAAATATTCCATTCTTTGGTTTGAATTTATTGAGGGTTCAGAAAAATGTTTTCATTTGTTCAAAATGTCCTTTTGGCTTAGGAATGACTTTTAATGTTGATATCTTTTTCATATTTTAACAATAGTGACCTGATGTTTTTTTAGGAAGAAGAACAAGTAAGAACTTTTGATTAGCAATAATGCTAAGGAATTAAGGACATCTCCCATTCTCCTTGCCTTTCCCTACCTTTCTCAGTCTTTATTATATAATCATTCTAATCATATGTCTCAGACTGAGATTCGAGTCTTGAAATCCCTGTCCTCCACTGCTCAGGACAAAATATATAGAAGTCAGTAAGGACTCTTTTTTGGAGAAAGTGTTAGGGGACAACAGGGCTTTTTTCTGAAGAACTGTGGAGCGTCAGATGGGCAGTCTTTTGATGACTCCTTTTGCCGAAGAATAGAGATTATTTTAAGATAATATCTATTACAAATGATAGTTAATTCCAAACTACTAATAATTAGTAGTCTTCTTGATATTTCCCTAAATAGAATTTTTAGTGAATAGACAATTGATTCCAGATCCTGATCGTTTCTTTCTACCCTGCCATAAAGCCATCTCTTAATTTTGCCTAGCTTTTCAAAAAAACAATTATTCAAAAATTGTAGAACATCAAGTATTATGATTTGAGTTAATACCTTTGAATGTTTTGGGGAAGGAAATTGCATTGAGTGAATAGGGTCATTCTAGTAGATATCTAGAATATCCTATCTGCTGGGGGAGGGGGAAAAGTAAAAATACCATCTGGGTTTGGAAGAAAATAAGAATGATAGCCTGGTTCTACCATAATACCTTACAATTCAGACAAAGCTCTTTAAGCTGGTACTTCTACCTGAGAGATTGTTTTATACTTCCTCTTCAAGGGTTCCCCTTATGTCTTCTCTCCTCAGTAGAATCTCACATCTGGAAGACTGGTCTTGAGGAGAAGGCAGTTCTTTTAAGAAATTAATCAGAACTTTATCACTTGGACTCCTGTTTTTACAGAGATGCTAGGCTTCACTTTTGTGGTCAAGTTTCCTTTAGAAGCCTTTGCATGGGAAAAAAATCATAAGCTCTGGCTAATTCTTTGGAAAATCCAAAAAGGATTTTTATTATTTTAAGTTAAAAATACCATTAGGATGAAAGAATATACAATAAAGGGACCTCTTTTGATAAGTGATTATACAGAGCCTACAGATGAAGCTCTCTAATGCTTTGGTAAATCCTATTATAGAGGCTCATTTTAACTGCTTCATATGTCAGAATTGTTACATTAAATCCAAACCTTGTTAAAATGGAAGTCTATTGCTATAGTGGACAGTAGTTTAAAATACATTTACATAAAATGAAATGTTTGACATACATTGTTTTAAGCCAATAACAAACTATGTAGTGTTTGGGGGAGAAAAAAAGGATGTTTTGCCTATTCTAAAGCAATAACATCTGAACATGAATTTTCTGCCTTTACTTTCTGTCTGCCTATGACTGTCTGTCATAACTTCATAACTGCATTTCAATGCAATATACAATGTTGTTAATAAAATTACAACTTTTTAAAAAAATAAATGTGCTGGTGACTTGAGGAAAAGTCTTAAAAGTTGGGATATGGGTTTTGTGTTTGTGTTTTTGTAGGGTTAGTGGTGCTGGAGGGCAGTTGGTACTCAAAGTTTTCTAAAGAATCGTTTCTTGAGTGACTCTGAAAAAGACTGCAGATATAGTTATGCACATGAAGTGGCTTTAACCCATCTTTATTATTCTGGGTTTATGCATAATAATGATGGTCACTTGTAGTTGTTTAAGTAGCTTTCAGTCTCTTAGGCAATAGTAAAATGCAATATCTCTATCCATCCCCACCCTGCCTTCTCTTTATCCTATGTTGTTTTCTTATACTAATGGTAAATGCACAAATGATGAAGTTTTAGTTAGACATTCTCCAGCTTTTCTTCTGGGAAATTTCTTTGTGGAAGGAACCATGTCTTATACTTTCTTTTTCTTGTATAGCATCTAACACAGTGCTAGGAACATAGTAGATCAACAAAAAAAAGTGTTGACTATTTAGCCTGGAATCTGGTTTCTCCTACCCTGGATTGGAGAGATCTTTCATCTATTGGACTCAAAGCTACTCTGTGGGTTGTTAAGAGACCAATGTGATGATCCCTTAAATGCAGAGTTTTGGATTTATGTTCATCTGATAGAAATTTTACAAACCTATTTTATATCTGTTCATTTGATCCTAATCCAGCAGTCTCAAATCCCACTTCATCTTTTCTCTGCAAAATGATTCATAGTACTTTACTGTCATCAGCAAGAAATAGAAGTACCCTTACTCTCAATATCTTTCTCTTTATATGTATATGCATATATATTTCTGTGCCCACACCTCAAATCACCATATGCTTTGGGAAAAAAAATTGTACTAAACAAATTAAACATTGCAGACACTCAAATGTTACAGTATAGTACATAGTATGCCAAAACGGCAACATCTTTTTACGATCTGGTAAGTAGATAATAATTTTTCATTCTAAAGACTGTTGTATCCACATAGCAAAGTAGTGACCTAAAAATGTCCTTAGTTTTTAAAGAAGCTCAGTATCTGCTATAGTGGCTCATATATCTTGTTTAACTTGTATATTTTTTCTAGACATACAACTACGTACCTCAAAGAAATCTCTTTATGTAAGGGAGATCTATATTGACACAGAGGAAATACAAATTTAATATTTCTTAAGTAAGAAGTTTCATATCTGTCCTTGGGCCAAATCTCTTCTCTCCAGGACACCCAGAAGAGATCTTGTATTGTACCTAACCCATCTTTTACTCTCTTCATTTTTGCAGTCCTCTACTCTCCCTTTTCCTACAATAGGAATATGGTTAGATTTTGCTTTGTAATAGTCATGATAACACCACCCTTAGTAGTAGGGAAGGGGCTGGCTCAGGGACACAGAATTAATAACTGTTCAAGGTCCTACAACCTGGGTTTGTTGTCTCCTTCCCTTATCCCATTTTCTATTCTCCACATTTGTAAAAGTCTCCCTATACTCATTATCAGTTACACTTGAAAAAGTTTTAGCCACAATACATAGCTAAATCCCAAAGTGGCTTTGTCCCCAATTCCTGCCCTCAAATTCTATATTTTTCTATGTTTTGGAATTTCTCTTATAGATTGACTGCTGAGTGGGGTGTAATGGTGCGGTGGGGAGTAGGAGTGTGGGGTGAAGCAGGGATGGACTTGCTAATGAGGGTCCAGTCCTAGGAATTAAAAATGAGTTTTGAACTACACATATTTCAGAATGTGATCTATAGGTCAAAATATAGAAAATGAAAGTCTTTAATGACAATCAAGTGCTTGTTAACTAAATTATCATTATGGAAAATCACAGATTTAATCCTTCATTATCAAAGGCCATTCCTGCAAATGTTTTTGATCATGCTTATTGTCATTTTTCCTATGATGCTATTTCATTTAGTCATATGTATTGAACTGACACTTGCGTTTCACTTAGAGAAGTATAAATTTGGAGATGAAAGGTTTTTTTAAAAAGGGTTTTTAAAGTACATTTAAGAAGGTGTTATTTTCTTGTTTTCCTAGCTATTAATATTTTAAAATGTAATGATACTGCTCTCCACCACATTATAGTTAGATATGCCAGCTCAGTATTCAAAGGGTCTGTTTATTTCCTCTCAGTTGCTTTGTTTGTGATCAAGATATGCTCTGGCCGTGTGAGCAGTAATTTTGGCCAAACTATTGTCTTAGACTGACTTAGACTTTCTGGGACTCATCTAAGGTCACTGAGGGCTTTGTGCCAACATTCTTGTGGCATTTGTACAAAAAGATCTTATGTATTTTTTTCCATTTAAGGGAGAGTAGATTTCCATCTTTTAAATGAGAGAGGAACTTTACTAGCTGCTGCTCTTTTCCTCTCTGTTTAATATAAGTACAGGGTAACTCAAAAGTCTTTGAAAAATTATTATGCATTAAAGAGTTAAAAACTGTCCTCACATGTAATAGTTCCCTAACAATTATAAAACTTTACAACAGAATTTTGTTATGGTTCTTGGAGTTATAAATATTGGACTTTTTAGAAAAAAAAAAAAATATATATATATATATATTCTTCCCCAGAGGACCAATAATTATTCCAGAGCAAACTATTTAAAAATAACATTGGAAAATAAACTTAACTTGGTTTGTAAATGAGAAGATTAAAAGTATTTTCACCACACACTATTTTTAAAAGCTGGTATTTAATTTATATTAGGTTTAACATTATATTGTATAAAGTTTTCCTCCAGTGCCTCATCATGGTGGAACTGGTCCTGGGCTGTTGAAAGCTAAGACAATGATTCAGAAGTTCTAGCAGCTTCCACCAAACTAGAAAGGCTCTCAGTACTTCCCTGGTGATAGACAGCCATTCAAGGGCCAAGCTAGCTTTGTGCAGAAGGGCCCATCAGTAAATGAAGGATTAAGTTGGTGACTTTGGATAATTAAGATTAAGCTAACAAGAACTTAATTGTCACTATCTAAATGTCTATCAGGTGTTGAATTTTGGTTAAAAAAAATTTCATGAAGTAATGTACTAAGGCATGAAAAGGATTGCAGTTTGCCCTGTTGGAGGGGGTGTACTTCAAGTGATTTAAATTATTATTGAATAAGGCAGTTTTTAAAAGAAGCGGTATCAGGTTTATATATGTTTTATGTGTCTGGCTTTACCTGATGGCACTCCTATTTTAGAGAACATAAAACAAAAACAAATGACAGACAACGCCCTTGTAGTGATTTATTATAATCTAAAAATGTTAATGGGATCAAAGAAGATGAAGTGGTCTCTAAGAGCTTGTTTTCTATTGCTATAGAAATTATATGGTTACTAGTAGAAGTGTTTTTATCGGTTTTAATTTGTTTTTAACCAAGAGAAACTTTTCTCCAATTTTTAATAGAAAAAAATTGTAACTTTATTTTGAGATGAGTAATCAAATTATGAGCATCTTTTAACAATGACTCTTCATCCTTATTGTGATGGTTTTTGGATTTTAGTATAATTTTCATCTTTATTACAATAATTCCCTCCTTACCGCATGGTTTTTAGGTTGCACTCTGTACAGAAATAATGCAGCACTTTGTAACTTCTTTGTAACAAATATTATTTGTTTCAAGTTGTTAAAAAAGGAGACACACTATTAAAAATGTACAGACTATTGTTTCATCATATGCTATTCCCTGGATTTGTGATTCTTGTGTATTTCATGTCCTTTAAGAACACTTCTGTATAATGGTTTTTCATATTGAAAAGAATAAAATACACACACATAAAAAGAGAAGTGATGTTTCAAGAATTGTCTTCAAAATTCTTACTGAGGGAAAAAAAAAAAAAGCAAAATGTTACCCTCTGAGCAGATTTGCAGTTACAGTAGTCAGCACATGCCAGTATCACTTAGTAACATTGCATTATCTGATAAAATGAGTTATATATCATTCATTATAGTCCTGAGACATAGTGGACCAAATTCTCCCAAGAGTTTCCCTTAGTGGGCAAAAATTACAGGGAGAGAAGTTGCAGTTAAGTGAATAGAATGAAATGCCTTCTGAGATAATAAATTCCTGAATATCACCTATAGAGATTTTTAAATGGAATCTGAATATTGGATGTGAAGGTTAGGTGTTTGGATTTCAGTTAGCGTGTCATATTAAGTGATCACTGAGTTCTTTTTAACTTTAATATTCTGTGATCCCAGTCTATTTTGCATTCCTCTCAGATGAGATGTTTGATGAATCCCATAATAAGCAAGTGAAAATAATCACTCACTTGGGTGACTTTGTTCTTAAAATGCAACTAACTGACCAATGTCCTTCAGGAGTAGCTGAGCATTCTTTGGGCTTTACTGTCATCAGATTTGGTTTAAAGAGAAAATTACATATACATTCAGTTGGATACAGAAATTTATCTTATTCTGTAGGGGAAAGGGGGGGAAAAAAGGGTGTGCTGTTAAGAGAGGGCAGATTGAGAAAGGCTGGTGGTCAGAAGTAAAATACTAGTGAAGAGGAACAGGGTGAAAGGAGTAAAAAGCCTAAGAGAAGGGAAATAGGATAGAAGGAAATACACAGGAATCATAACTGAATGTGAATGGGATGAACTCTCGCATAAAACAGAAGCGATTTTTAGTAGACTGGATTAATAACCAGAATCCCACAATATGTTCAGAAACACATCTGAAGCAGAAATATAATAATAAAAACAATAATTTCATTAAAGAAAATGACAAAAATGAGACATGTCGGAAGTTACAGAACGCAGCCAAAGCAATTCTTAGGAGAGAAGTATATATTTTTTAAATACATGAATAAAATAGAAAATGAGTGAATTGGGTATGTAACTAAAAAATCTAGAAAAAGAACAAAGTAAGAATCCCCAATTAAATACCAAATTAGAAATACTGAAAATCAAAGAAGAGAACTGGTTTTATGAAAAAATAAAACCTTTGGTTAATTTGTTATAAAAAAAAGAGAAAAAAAATCAAAATTACCAATATCAAAACTAAAATGGGTGAATCCATCACCAATGAAGAGGAATCTAAAACAATTATCAGGAATTATTTTGCCAACTGCATGCCATTAAGTCCGTCCATCTAAGTGAAATGGATGTATAAATTGCCCAGGTAAACAGAAAAGAAAATGAAATATTTAGCCCATTTTAAAAAAAAAAATTAAGAAGCCATCAATGAACTCTAAGGAAAAGAAAATCTTTGGGGTAAATGAATTTGAATTCTACCAAACATGAGAAAAACAAAACAACAAAAAACCAAACCCATCCCAATAGCATATAAACTTTTTGGAAAAATAGGTAAAGGAGTCCCGAAAAATTTCTTTTATGATCCAAATATGGTGTTGATATTCATCAGGAAGATCCAAAACAGAAAGAAAAATATAGATCAATTTCTGTAATAACTTAATGCAAAAAAATTTAAATAAAATATTAGCAAAGAGATTTATCATGAGGATAAAACACTATGACCAAGTGGAATTTATACCAGGAGTGCAGGGCTGGTTCAATATTATGAAAACTGTCAGTGTAATTGGCCATCTCATTAAAATAAACCAACAAATCTTATATCTCAACAGAATATTTTGACAGTAACAATACCCATTCCTATTGAAAACACAAGATATAGAAATAAAGGGGAAGTTTCATAAAATAAGTATAACAATTTTCTAGCTTTCCCAGTGAGGTCAGAAGTGGAGCAAGAATGCCCATTATCACCACTGTTACTCAATATTATACTAGAAATGTTAGGTTTAGCAATAAGAGAAGAAAAAAAATAGAAGGAATTAGAATAGACAACGAGGGAAAAAAAGTATCACTTTTTCCAGATAACATGTTAGTATACCTAGAGAATCCTAGAAAATCAACTAAAAAACTACTTGAAACAACTTTAGCAAAGTTGCTGGATATAAAATAAACCCACATAAATCATCAGCATTTCTATATATTACCCACCAAACCCAAGAGCAAGAATAGGAATAAAAATTCCATTTTAAATAATTGCCGACAATATAAACAATTTGGGAGTCTGCCAAGACAAACCCAATAACTATATGAACACAGTCAGTTCTAAATAATTGGAAAAATATCAATTGCTCATGGGTGGGTTGAGCTACTATAATAAAAATTAAAAATCTATGTAAACTAATTTACATATTTAATACTATCCCAATCAAACTACCAAAAATCATTTTATAGAGCTAGAAAGAATAGCAAAATTCTTTTGGAAGAACAAAAGAACAAAAATATCAGAGGAATTATTGAAAAAAATATGGAAAAGATAGTGGCTTACCATACCATCTAAAGCTATATTATAAAATGGCAGTCATCAAAACTAGTTGGTACTAGCTAAGAAACAAAAGTGGTGGCTCGGTAGAACACAATACACAATAGTAAATTACTACAGTTACCTACTTTTTGATAAACCCAAAGACTCTAGTTTCTGGGATAAAATTCACTATTTGACAAAAATCTCTGGGAAAACTGGAAAATAGTATGGCAGAAGCTAGACATGTACCAACTCTTTACATCCTATACTAAGATAAAGTTGAAATTGGTACAGGATTTAGACAAAAAAGAGGATACCATAATCAAATTGAAAGACTAAGTAACAGTTTAGCTTTCAGACCTTATGGAGAAGGGAAGAATTTAAGACCAAGAAATGGAGAGCATTATGAAATGAAAAATGAATAATTTTGATTACATTAAATTAAAAAGGGTTTGCACAAACAAAAACCAATGCAGCCAGGATTAGAAGGGAAGCAGAAAGCTGGGAAACAATTGTTATAGCCAGTAGTTCTGATTAAGGCCTCATTTTTCAAATAGAGAACTGAGTCAAAATTATAAATATAAGTCATTGTCCCATTGCATGTTCAAAATATATGAATAGGCAATTCTCAGATGAAGAAATTAAAACTATAATCGTATAAAAATGTTTTAAATCACCATTGATTAGAGAAATACAAATTAAGACAACTATGAGATATTTCCTTACACCTATCAGACTAGCTGATATGACAGAAAAGGAAAATGATAACTATTGAAGAAGTGGAAAAATTATAACCCTAATGTAGTCATTGCGGGTGGAGTTGTGAATTGATGCAAACATTCTGGAGAACAATTTGGAACTATGCCCAAAGGGCTATCAAATATACCCTTTGATCCAGCAATACCACTAAGAAGGTCTATATCCCAAAAAGATGATAAAATAGGAAAAATGACCTACATGTGCAAAAATTTTTATAGCTGTTCTTTTTGTGAGGAATAGATAATTAAGGTATACTTATCTGCTGAGGGAATGATTGAACAAGTTATGGTATGTGAATGTAATGAAAAACTATTGTTGTATAAGAAATGATGAGCAGGCAGGTTTCAGAAACCTGGAAAGACTTACTTGAATTGGTGCTGAGTCAAGTGAGCAGAACCAGAACATTGTACACAATTGAGTACATTGTGCAGTAAATAGCTATTCTCAGCATAACAATGATCCAAGACAATTACAAAAAACTCATGATGAAAAAGATTTTTTCTCAAATACATGTAAAGATAGTTTTCAACATTCATTTTTATAAGATTCTGTTTTCCAAATTTTTTCCCTTCTCTTTCTTACTTCCCCCTCCTCAAGATAGCAAGCAAATACATTTACATTTTTGTCATGTTGTGCAAGGAAAATCAGACCAAAAGGAAAAAAAAAAACAGGAAGAAAAAGCAAACAAACAAAAAAGGTGAAAATAATATGCTTTGATCCACCTTTAGTATAATAGTTTCCTATCTAGATGTAGATGGCATTTTCCATCCCAAGGCTATTGGAATTGTCTGGGATCATTGCATTGTATTTAGCCCTTAGAAGGGCTAAGTCTATCATAGTTGATCATCACATAATCTTCCGATTATTGTGTACAATGTTCTCCTGGTTCTTCTTATTTCACTCTTTCCAGGGTTTTCTGAAATCACACTGCTCCTGATGAAAAGTTTTATCCACATTCAGAGAAAAAACTATGGAGACTGACTGCAGATCAAAGCATACTATTTTTATTCTGTTGATTTTCTTTTCCCTTTTTATTCTATTTCTTTCACAGCATGATTAATATGGGAATATGTTTAACATGATTATACATGTATAAACTACTTTAGATTGCTTGCTGGGGGAAGAAAAGGAGGGAGAAAAATTTAGAACTCAAAATCTTATAAAAAGGAATATTGAAAACTACATGTAATGGGGGGGAATACTGTTAGGTACAAACAAATCGCAATTAAATATTTTTGCTTCACTAAAAAAAAAAAAGTAAAGTAAAGCACATGCTCATGAACTAATTAATACCAGTATTTGGTAGTATCTATGTGTAAAAAGGCATTTTCAAAGATAAAATATGTAAAATCTTGTTACGGATCTGCATTAAGAAATGAAAATATCCAATTTATTCTGATGATAGGAAACACTAATACTGAATCCCAATTAATGAAATGTTTGTTTTTAAAATCTGTTCTGACTAGATCTCAAAAAATTGTACTCAATTATTTTTATAGTTTGAATCAATAAAAGTTTTGCAGAAAAAGAACAAAGCACAAAAAAAAGGAGTCCTTCAGAGTCTATCATTTCTTAAAAGCACCTATTTAATATTTTCTTCTTCAGCCTTTCCTGCTATTTGGACTTTAATAAGCAAAGAAATTGCAACTAACACTGACACATAGGAAGTACATAAATGTTCATGTATATTGGAAATAAACTAGCCCAAACCATGAACCTGGTTGGAACTTCAATTAATCTTAGCCTTTAAATCAATCAACATATAACATTGTGAATAGTTGTGGGAGTAAAACAAAACAAAATAAAACTAGATCTGTTGTTTTATTTGTATAGAGAACTATTGATGGTGGAATTCTCACTAATTCAGTCCTGCACCATCTCAACAATTTATAGCCTCAGATTTGCCCAGGGTTATGAGAATTTTAATAACTTGCCCAAAAATGCTCAGTGAAATCTACAGCAGAGGCATAAATTGAATTTAGATCTTTCAGACTATGAAGTTAGTCCACCATAATGGACAGGGGTTCATTATTGCATGTTTCTTCTTGTTACATAATTTATTTTTCACAGAAAATAATTTTGATGACAGTGTTTTAAAATGAAGGGGATCCCTCCCTCTCTTCTGGCAGAAGTGGAGGTGTATATTTGTATATACTATCAGACTTAAATATGTTGGGTCAGTTTTGCTGAAATGCTTTTTTCTCCCTTTTTCCTTTCTTGTTATGAGCAATGGCTCTCTGAATGGAAGCAGAGAAGAGAGATATACTAAGAAGTAAGGGTGATAGAAAAATTTTTTAAAATTAACATTTTTGAAGGTGGAAGTGGATTGTGGGCAGATGTTGGTATATTAAAGCAGTGAGGATCCCATATCCCTAAAAGCGCTCCCTTAGGGCTTAGGGATACATCACATTATTGAGCTACAGAGGGAGTTATTTCTGTACTTCCCCACCTAATACAAAATTCCACAGAGGGACCATTAGAATCTGTGCAGATCCTCCTGTGGACTTCCTGGGATAGAAAATTTGCCTGGCAGATTGAGAGTCTAATGCAGAGAGCTGAGCAAGGCATTGGCACCTGTGGCTGAGGGAGAGTACCACAGCTCCCTGCGGAAGAGAACAACCTTGAGGCATTCTGGCCAGTCCAGCACAGCATTCCTGGAAAGGGAAGGGAGGAAAGGGAACACATATTTGTACAGCATTTAATGTGTTCCAGGGATAGGGCTAAGGTCTTTAGAAATATCCTTTCATTGGATACAAAATGTAAACAGAGCCTGAAACCAGCCTAGCACTGACTCTGGGCCTTAATAAACCCTACCTTAGCCTGTGGCCATTTAATGAAGGTTTTGTTTGGGCATTAATGGCCTCAGCTAGACTGTAGGAGAAGGACCTTTTACAAAATCCAGGCCAAGATGCCCTGTAGCCCACCTTATAGTGGGAGTCCAGCACTAATTAAGGAAGAGCTCAGGTAGCCCCTACAATGATAAGAGTTCCAGGAGTCCTGTGACAAGAGGAAGCCCCTAGACAGAACCCTGAATCCTCTAAAGAAAAGGCATGGTGTGGTTCATTGTATTCAATGCTTGGCAGGCCTAGTTTCTACCACTCTGAATGGGCCAGACAAATATAAATAAATTATTATTTAATGATTCAATAAAGCAACCCCAACAAATAAATAAGAAAATGTAAGAAATGTATTTTTAAAAACTATCCTAAAAACAGGTCAAGAAGAGAATCTAAGTATTTTGGGGCTCTCTAAAAGTTATCAGGAAAAAAAAAAGTCTGGACACTGTATTTCTGGCAATCACAAATGAAAATTGCCTAGAACTCCTCAAAGTAGAGGGCAAAGTAGGAGGGAACTGTAAAAATCCAGTAGTCATTTACAGAAATACCAACACAAAAAACTCTTAGGAATAGATATCCAAAATCAAGAGCTTCTAGGTGAAAGAAAAAAATACTCCAAGTAGATTGAAAGGAGTTATAATACCAAAGAATGACAATAAAGATTATATAAGATTTAATAGTTGCTTCTTTTTAAACAAAAGAAGTGGTTGGAATGATACTCCAAAAGGCAAAAGAGAAAGGATACAGTTAAGTATACTCTTACAAGGGGAAAACATGTAACTTTAATGGAGGAGAGGATTTGCAAGCATTCCTGATGAAAAGACTAGCAATGAGTAGACTTTTGGAAATGGAAATACAGGTGATAAGGGAAACTCAAAAGATATGCAAATATATATATAATTCAAAAAAAATGGAACTCACTAAGCCAGTATTTGATAGAATAGAAAACATCTAATATCTAGGAAAGAACTCTCTACTGGATAAAAGAAAAGAAGGTGAAACATCTCATAAGAAAAACGACCGATCTGGAAAACAGTTCAAGAAGAGAAAACAGAATAACTGGATTACCTGAAAGCTCTAACCAAAAAAAAAAAAAAAAAAAAAAAGAACTTTGACACAGTAATGCAAGAAATAATTAAGGAAAGTTGTTCTTCAGTGATAGAAGAGGGAAATAGAAAAAGAAAAAAAAAAACAACAAAAAAACTGATTACCACCTGAAAGAGATCCTACAAGAAAAACATATAGAAAAATCATTATTAAATTTCAAAATCCCCAGATCACAGAGAAAGCAATAGCAACAACAACAAAACCTAATTCCAATGTACTGGGCCTACAATTAGAATTTCACCAGACTTATCAGCAGCTACAATAAAAAAACTGCAAGTCCTGGAATGCTACATATTAACAATCAAGAGAATTAGATTTGGGACCAAAAATAATATATCCTGTGCAATTAAGTATAATATTGAAAGAAAAAAATGGACATTCAATGAACTGTCAGCCTTTTAGGATTTTGTTTCAAACAAACCAAGATGCAGTAGAAAATGTAAGAGCCAACATCAAAGACAAATTTAAAGGGGCTAAATAAGGACAAACTATTTTATACATGGAAATGTAAACCATATTTCTAAGATTGTCTGGTAAATGGGTAGTCCAAAAGAAAGATTGGGGTAGAGCTGCGTAGAGTATGATGACACTCCAAAAAGCTAAACCTTATAGGAAAAGATTAAAACAGTAATTATGCTATATGAATGAGGTTCAGGAACAAGAGCTGACAAGGAGGAATTAGATGGAGGAGGAGGGCTGGTAGTTCTGAAATCTTACTTTGGGAATGGGTTAAAAAGAGGACAATACAAATATTGCATTTGTACAGAAGAATATAATATCCTCCAAAATATATAAGAAGGGCAGAAATAGAATAAGGTATGGTTTAGAAGGATATGTACATTAATGGGAATGGGATAAAGAGGAAGAGAAAGAGTGAGGGAGATCTTTGGAGTGGGGAAAGATTAAATAAAACAAGGCAAGTTAGCCAGTAGAAATAAAGTAGAAGAGTAAGGAGGAATAGGATACAAGAGATATACACAAATACATTAACAATGATCAGAAATAGAATTTGTTAGGAAAAAAAAAAGTAGGGGTAGTAATCATTGATATCAAACAAAAGCAATTTAAAAAGATTCAATTGAGAGAAAAATATTCATTAGATGCCAGCCATATTAATATGTTTTAGATGTTTGTGTGTATGCATATGTATATGCATATGTGTATATGAATGTATGTGTATATATATATATATACATATATATATATGTATACATAAATATATCCCTGCTTAACTGTAGCTTGCATGGGGAAGGTGAAGGGAGGGATAAGAAAAGGGGAAAAAAGAATATAGTTAAAAATTGTGTAGCAGAGAACAAAAGAAAATTTACAAGGAAGGGAAAAAAAAATGGACAGTTCTGAATATAAGGAATTCTGTGATTATATATGCTTTCTTGAAATGGAGATTTATTGGTACATATTTTGAATCTTCCCTTATGTTCTGCTATGTATGTGACAATGCTTTTTCTTTTTCTTTTCAATTTTGTATTTGTTTCAAATAAATAAATACATTTGAACAAACATCTCAAAAGAAGAATTGCATTCATAATTACATAAAAATCACCAAATCATTAATAACAAGAAACATGCAGAACAAAACAACTTTAAGATTTTTGCCTTGCATGCTGTAAATTGGGAAAAATGACATTTTTGTCCTTGTATCTCCAGGGATTGACGTAGTTCCTGGCAATTCCTTGAATTGACTTCGTTAAGACTTTTCTTACATCCTACAAGGATCTTTATCAAATGTTTATCAGTAAACATGATGGTAAAACCTCAAGTTTACTAAGGAAAATAGTTGTGAAAGATTTCTTGTATCTTAAATTGATGAGGGAATCCTTAAAGCCTCCAAAGTAAAATCCTTAGTGATCCTCCTGGTCTTTGTCATCAGAGATCTTTCTTCCCTTTAGATGGGGCCCATACCTTTGTTCCACTGGCCCTTGAGATTATTTTGACCACTTAAATCCAAGCCTTGAAAATTTTGGCTTCTTGACTCATGGCATCCTTTTTGAATGTCATATAGCCAATAGACACATGCAAAGAACCCAATTCTCCCACTACCCCTAGAATCAAATAATTTCAAAACCTCTATTTACTCTTTCTGCTTCCAATATCTATTATCTCTTATCCATCCCTCCATGTGATTTCCAAATGACTGTTAACTCAAGTTTATGTGAGAACTCAGGATTAGACTGGGGTAAGGGCTTGTTACAGAAAGCTTATTATTTCCCAAACTAACATGTCCTAACACTAGGTTAATCAAAGAAGTTAATTTAAGCCCCTTGTTGAGAAAATTTCTTTATGCTTCTTTTGAGATATGGGATTCATTGTCTCAAGGAACGAATGCACTTCATATCAGCCACATGGATCTGAAAGTCTTCAGATTAGCTTTCTATGTATTTAGATGTAGCACTGTCTCAGTGTATTGTAACAAAAAAAAATTACCATATTGACAGAATTCCTATATTGCTTCATCTAAGCAACTCTAAATCTTTTGGGAAAAGGGTGCTACACAGAGATAGTCTAATATCCTTCTTTTATGTGATTAAGCATATAGATGCTATCTGACCAGAGTGTTTAAGATTTAGAACTAAGTTATACATTCCTTGAGAGCAGAGAGGCTTTAACTTTGTATATTCTTCCGGACTTATTCCAATGCCTTTAGACACTTTGCAAATATTTATTGAGTTAATAAATGAAAAAAAATTTTTTAAGAGAACTGGACTGCTATTTATGGGTCTTTTTTGAAGATACCAAAGGAGGCAGCAATCTAATAAGGACTAACTTGAAGGATGTTCTGCCTCTTAAGTTCTCCTCAAAAATAGCTCTAGAGAAGAACAATAAGTATCCCAATATTTGCTTTCTTTATTCCATGAAGAATGCCATAGCTTTTAATGCTCTTTCTTTTTGAAAATGCTTTTATTAATGTTTAAAATTTTTTTTCCACATCATTAGTTTCCCCAAAGTGTCTCCCTCTGTTCCTTCTATAGAACCATCCTGTATTATAAAGTGCTTCTTTATTTTTAGAAAAAATAATAAAACAAAAAAAAAAAAAGAAAAGGGGAAAATCAGCAAAACTTAATCATGAATAATATAATGAATAAATCTGAAAAAAGAAGTGCATTATGTGCAACACCTGTGTTCTATTCATCTCTGCAAAGGAATGGAGAAGTATCCTCTCATATATTTCCCTTCAAGCTATGCTTATTCTTTTTTTTATTTTATAATTATAAATTTTTTTGACAGTATATATGCATGACTAAAATTTTTTTTATAACATTATCCCTTGTATTCATTTTTCCAAATTATCCCCTCCCTCCCTGTACTTCCTACCCTAGATGACAGGCAATCCCATACATTTTACATGTGTTACAGTATAACCTAGATACAATATATGTGTGTAAATCCAATTTTCTTGTTGCACGTTAAGTATTAGATTCCGAAGGTATAAGTAACCTGGGAAGATAGACAGTAGTGCTAACAATTTACATTCACTTCCCAGTGTTCCTTCTCTGGGTGTAGCTGTTTCTGTCCATCATTGACCAACTGGAAGTGAGTTGGATCTTCTTTATGTTGAAGATTTCCACTTCCATCAGAATACATCTTCATACAGCATTGAAGTGTACAGCGATCTTCTGGTTCTATTCTATTCATTTCACTGAGCATCAGTTGATGTAAGTCTCTCCAGGCCTCTCTGTATTCCTCCTGCTGGTCATTTCTTAGAGAGCAATAATATTCCATAATCTTCATATACCACAATTTACCCAACCATTCTCCAATTGATGGACATCCATTCATCTTCCAGTTTCTAGCCACTACGAAAAGAGCTGCCACAAACATTTTGGCACATACAGGTCCCTTTCCACTCTTTAGTATTTCTTTGGGATATAATCCCAATAACAGCAATGCTGGGTCAAAGGGTATGCACAGTTTGATAACTTTTTGGGCATAGTTCCAAACTGCTCTCCAGAATGGTTGGATTCTTTCACCACTCCACCAACAATGCATCAGTGTCTCAGTTTTCCCACAGCCCCTCCAACATTCATCGTTATTAGTTCCTGTCATCTTAGCCAATCTGACAGGTGTGTAGTGGTATCTCAGAGTTGTCTTAATTTGCATTTCTCTGATCAGTAGTGATTTGGAACACTCTTTCATATGAGTGGATATCATTTCAATTTCATCATCTGAGAATTGTCTGTTCATATCCTTTGACCATTTATCAATTGGAGAATGGTTTGATTTCTTATAAATTAGGGTCAGTTCTCTATATATTTTGGAAATGAGACCTTTATCAGAACCTTTAACTGTAAAAATATTTTCCCAATTTGTTACTTCCCTTCTAATCTTGTTTGCATTAGTATTGTTTGTACAGAAACTTTTTAGTTTGATGTAATCAAAATCTTCTATTTTGTGATCAATAATGATCTCTAGTTGTCCTCTGGTCATAAATTCCTTCCTCCTCCACAGGTCTGAGAGGTAGACTATTCTCTGTTCCTCTAATCTATTTATGATCTCATTCTTTATGCCTAAATCATGGACCCATTTTGATATTATCTTGGTATATGGTGTTAAGTGTGGATCCATATCTAATTTCTGCCATAAGCTATGCTTATTCTTAATAAGTTTGTAACATTGACTTTTGATTTTATTTTATGTATATCCTTTCCATTTTTTAATTTGTTTATTTGATTTTTCAATCCTCTTCTTTTTAATCAGTTAAAAATAAAGGTTTATCAATTTTATTAGTTTTTTTAAAAAGAACAGCTTTTAATTTTATTAATTATATCATTTTTAATGTTTATTTCTGCTCTAATTTTAAAAATCTTTCCTTTTGTGCTTACTTTATATTAATTTATTTGTTGGTTTTCCAGTTTTTAAAATACGTGTTCAATTGATTAATCCTCTATTTCTATTTTGTTAATGTATGTTTGTAGAGTACGATTTTTTTCCCTTGAAGATTGCTGCATCCTATTATTTTGTTATGCTGTTTAATCATTATCATTTTATTCCAATAATCGCTACTGTTTGTTCTTTAACCTATTCAATACTTAGAATTTTATCATTGTCTGCATTTTGGTTTGTATCTTTCATTTGTGGTCCCTAAATCAATGACTATTTTAAATTATTATATCAACAAAAACTATACTTACTATTTCTGCCTTTTTAGCATTTGTTTGAAATATCTCTGTGCTGTGGTCAATTTTTATAAAAGTTCCATATGGTGCTTAAAAATATGAACATTCTGAGGCAGCTAGTTGGTGTAGTGGATAGGGCACCAACCCTGAAGTCAGGAGAGCCTGAGTTCAAATGTGACATCAGACACTTAATACTTCCTGATTGTGTGACTCTGGGGAAGTCACTTAACCCTGATTGCTAAAGCAAAAAAAAAAAAAACCAAAAAACAAAACAAAAAAAAAAAAAAAAAAAAACATTCTGACACTAGCTGTGTGACTCTGGGCAAATTATTTAACCCCAAATGCCTTGCCAAAAAACATCTTTTTGCAATTCCATTTAGGAGTTGCCATAAGTATTTTAGCTCTAGTTTTTCCAACAATTTGTTCAGTTCCATATTTCCTCATTTGTTTATCTTTGCTAGACTTATCCAAAACTGAAAGTGGGATAAACTGTTCCATCACTATTGGTGATATCTTTTTATAGCTCAATTAATATTTCCTTTTTAAATGTGGGTGCTAAGCTATTTTGAACACACAAATTTATTTTTGACATTGATTTGCTTTTCATGGTTCCTTTTAGCATAATGTAGTTTGTTTCCTTGTTTATCCTTTTTATTTTTTTAAGTGTTTTTTATTTTGTCAGAAAGTTTGATTTAACTTCTGTTTTTGCAGATTCACATGATGCACAATAAATTTTTTCCATTCCCTAAATTTTATTTTGCATATAACTTTGTTTTTTAAATGTATTTTTCCTCCTGAGGCAATTGGGGTTAGGTGACTTGCCCAGGGTCACACAGCTAGGAAGTGTTAAGTGTCTGAGACCATATTGGAATTCCTGACTTCAGGGCTGGTGCTCTATCCCACTGTAACACCTAGCTACCCCTTAAATGTGTTTCTTATAAAGCAACAGATTGTAGGATTTTGTTTTCTTATCCAGCATATCATTCCTTTTGTTTTATTGGATTATTTAATCTATTCCCATTTAAAGTTATGACTTAGGTTTATAGTTTTATCTGTCTCTAATATTATTTTTCCAAGTTATAATTTTCCCTCTTCTATAAACACAATGTCTTTTTAATTACTTTACCTTACTATTTCTTTTTAAAAGACTGCTCATTGGCTTTCTATCCCACTCTTCTATTTGTTACCCCTTTCACTTTGGAGTTTTTACTTATTAATGTCTTCTTTCTTATTTTTATCTGGTTATTTAATTCTTCTCTTCTTTTTCTCCTCTCAGTTAAATAGATTATCACTTCCTCTTTAACCAAGTCCTCCTATTCATTGTTGGTGGTGCTTTTTAATTTCATCCTATCACCCTCTTTCCAGAAAGGATTTCTCTGTTTCTTCATTATCCATCCTCTGTTACTCTAGATCCTCATTGCTTAACTCATGACCCTTATTATTATCTAGTCCTTCTATATTTTCTGGATTCCTCATGAGATCAAAACTGCTGAGATACACATGCTGGGTTCTCTCCTTCAGGCAGTTTCTGTCGCTGACTTGTAGAGCTTGCCTCAAGGATTCCCCTCAGTCCTGGAAGAAAGTCACTTCCTACTGGTGAGAGGATGCTGCTCTCCGATAGCACCCCTTTGCTCTGTCTCTGATTATGCACCCCATCACTATCCTTGGTAACTTTCACCATTTGCTGCTCTCTTCCTCCCTCAAGTGCCAGCCATCCCTAGGAGTTCTCAGATAGCTCAGACCACACCCATCAAGCTCTCCATCTCCCTTTACAAAACACCTCTTTTATCCTCTAAGAGCAATCATGAGCAGGACCTTCTCCCACCGCCAAAGCAAGGCTTCCTTCAGTCTTCATCTTTTCGTTCTTTCCCCCTCTTCCTTACTCACTCCCTAGTAGGGCCTCCCTGTTAGACTGTCGGGTTCAACTTCTCATTGCTAGTCTGCCTGAGCAGATCACACTCCCCTGCATTCCCCGGCTCCCCTCCCTCCCCATATTATAGTGTACTCCCCCAAAGAATACTGATTCACCCATAGGCAGAGTGTTACAAGGTTTGGTCTCAAGTACCCCAGGCTTGTGTCCCTATTGTTATCTCCACCTGCCTTCTACTTTTACTTGTCCTTTTTATGTTCATCTAGGAAGAAGATCCTTACTGGTGTCTCTACTATCATTCTGATACTTTAATTACCTTAATACACTGGAGAAAAGATGGTCAATCACTCCAGTATCTTTGTCAAGAAAACCCCAATAGGATCATGAAGAATAGGACACAACTGAAAATGACTGAACAACTACTATTATTTCTTTGTAACCTATGTCTTAGAGAGCTTGCAGAGAGCACCGAGACATAAATGATCTACTTTGGATGAAGTTGGAAATTGAACTCAGATCCTGGCTTTGAGATGCCTCTTTTCATGTTGGTTTCATTAAGTTTATGATGAAAATTAATTTTTAAAAATCTAACACAATTTATAAGGAGATAATCCACAACTCTATAAATTCCAATAGTATAATTATGATTGTTATTTTTTCAATATTCTTCATTTATTCACCTATTAGGTTTAATATATGTTCTTTAATAAAATTCTCATAACAATCACATGAGGTTTGGGAGTCAGGTTTTATTTTTCCATTTTATAAATGAGAAAACTGAGGAACACAACTTCTCCATAAATATGTGCTGGGCTTATTTACTTTATATGCATTTCTCCCTTGGTGATCTCAAGTGCTTCCTTGGGTTTGCATATCATCTGAGATAAAACTCTCAGATCTATAGTCTAGCCCCAACCCTCTCTCTCCTGACCTCCAACTCTTCATTGTCAACTCTTTGCTGGATATCTCCACCTGGATGACCTTTAGACAGCTCAAGCCCAAACAGAATCCAATGTCTTCCCCTCCTACACTTAACCTTTTCCCTCACATTTCCAATTTCTGTGATGGCAGCACCATTCTCCCAGGTTCATAATCTTAGGAACATCTTTAACTCTTTCCTTTCCCTCATCTCACCCCCCCCCCCCTCATAACTGGTCAGTTACTGTCTTGTCAATTCTACCTCCCCATTTCATACCGGAGTACCTCATCACCATAATACAACTATTTTAATAGCTTCCTAATAACTCCTCCTGCTAGGTCTCTCCTCTGTCCACTCCATTTGTCACACAACTGACAAAATAATGTATTTCTAGGATGGGTCTGACCACATCCTTGACTTGCTCAAAAACCTTCAGTTATTCACATCTTCCTAGACACAACATAAATTTTCCAGTCAGAAATTTAGCTCCTTTCCCTCCCTCCTTCACCCACCCTTAAGGACTTGTTACTTCCCTTCACATGTATTATATTCCATTTGGACTGACTGACTTGATGGTTTTTGAACTCCACAGTTCCCAGCTCTATGTACTCACATAGGCCACCATGGGACTGGAAGGTATGCCCTCATCTCTCTGGGACTCTTTGTTTTTCCTTCCTATATAAAGCCTAGTGCCACATTTTTATGAGATTTTTATTGACCCATTAACACCCTTTTCCTCCTCAAATTACCTAGAAGTGATTTATACTAAATTCCTCCACCATCTCAGGAGAATGTAAGTTGATTGTAGGAAAGGCCTTTAAAAAATCCCCAGGGACCTGTATATAGTAGACACTGATTTGCTTCAAGATTTTAAGCTACAAGAATTGTTTGCAGAACTGTGGATGTTTATCTCAGAAAAGACTTGATGGGGAGGGAAAAAGGTAACTCTTAGAATTTTAAAAATTACTATGTAGGACTGCACTAATCTTGCTTGGTCATAGTGGGCATATCTAGAAGGTGAAAGCTGCAGAGATAGATTTATAAGGATAAAATTTATATTTTTTATTTATATTAATCCTCAACTTCAAACAGGATGCCTTTTCAGGTAATGGTTCTTGAGGCCTTTAAGCGAAAGCTGGATGAATTCTTGGGAAAATTGTAAGCAGATTCTTGCGCAGTCATTCATTGGGCTTTTTAAGTCCCCTTCAATTGCTTTTTTGGTGAAAGGAAAATTTATGTGACATGAGATATTGCAATTTAATCTGCTTCATCATAAAATATTGGAGTAGATCACCCGAAGTCTAAAATCTATGATTTTATTCTTTAGTTTCATAGCTTTATCTCTATGTATGTTATCAAATGGGATAAAAGCTAACCAAGATCCTATATTCTAGATTTTTAAAAGTTTTTAAAAGATTTTTAAAAGGGTAGGAACTGTTATTTCAGACTAAGGAGAATTTATTCTGGACAATCATGGAAAATGACTATCTGCATTCATCTCCAATTATCTTCACCTGGATTTAACCTGACAAGCACAGCTGGTAATACATAGCTTGAGGACGCTTCTGATGGAAGGGATATACTCAGATTCTATAGGTATGACAAGTTGTTAAAATATACAAATGTTCCTAGGTCCTGGTCTAATCACACTCTGGGAAGTTATTCTTTGCTTTGCTTTCTGGGAAAATTGGAAAGAAAATTTTTCCATGATGAGCTCTGCCTCCTTTGAGACTCTCTTGGAAACTAATAGGTTGGGTCTATATAGCTTTGGTTGGCTCTGATAATCTGACCTCTGGTTTCAAAAAAGATTAAAGGGAAAGTTCGGTGATCATCCCTCTTGCCATGCCCCAACTTCTGTAGCAAACATAATCCCAAAATCAGACTCCAGCATCACATTTTTATATTTATTTGCGTAATTACCTATAAGTTCTCCTATCTTATTTTAGAATTTCTTTTTTTCTCCAAAGGGGGAAGAAAAATTGTCAAGCATGATAAACTTATCTCCAGCTGTGGAAATCTTCACAATTTACTCCCAATTAGAATCTAATGCCGCATTTCCATCTTCAGAGTAAGAGAAACAACCATCTCAGCCTTAAAAGATAGGTGCAAATTATTTTCTCAAACTTGTGAGAATCTGACTGTGGGCAAAGCCCTTTCAAAAAGCTACTAATTCCTGATCTAGAAAGTTTTAAATTTTAAATACAAAGAAGTTTTGAACTATAAAAATATAATAGAAAGCAGCTTAATCATTTAAATATCCTAAGAAACCTTCAGTACTATTTTAGCTTAGGACAAATAAAAAATTAAAAATTACCACATTATGTTATAAAGTAATTTTTAGACTTAGAAATTAAGTATAGTCCCAGTAATTAAAATATCTTCTTGTGATAACATCTCTCTCTCCAAAGAAAAATGTGCAGCATATTTCTATCTTCAATCAGAAAAGAAATTTCTCAAAGTTAACAAATACACTGGCATAGAGATTTTCAGTACAAACCACTGATGCAAGGGAAAGAGGAAAGATGTCTAATTCTTGGAAGAACTGCTTAAGAATAAATAGACATTTGTTAAATTAAATAAACATTTATTAAATTCTTACTATGTGCCAGACACTGTAGAAATACCAATTACTAAGTACTGAAAAGGATGTAAAAGCTGTGTGAGGACAAAGCAGCTCTCCCTCCTTCAACAACTGTTCCAGTGTCACCAAATTCACTGCTTAGAGGGAGGACAAGAAAGTTCTGAAATCCTTTGATGGAATCTTTTGGCTTTCTTCACTATTAAGCATTGTTTTCAGCTGAGACAAATGAAGCTTCATTTTACTGAGACTTTTTGAGGCTGAATTAGGTGTTGATTGTCCAGATGTAGGTGTTCTGAAAAACAAAACAGAAAACAAAGTGCAAATTAATACTGGTAAAAGGTTAATTTATTTCTTATAAAAGTCTCTTTTCTGCTCTGTTTTAGAGCACTGCTAAAATGCCATAGGTCTGTGAGTACTGGACTCTGAGATTTGTTATTCTTTAGGTTTCCATATAAAACAAACAAAAGCTCATTCTTATTTAGGATGTCTTAGGTATTCAGCTTTCATACCTTTTAAAAACTGCACTAAATGTTCTGGTGCACTCTGTATTTAGCATTCTAGCAATGATTATGTCAGGTACATATGTTGTCATCTTTATTTCACATGAAAATATTTTTCTTTCTTTTTTGTCTCAATAGTCTCAACTAATCAGGTGTTGCTTACAGCTTCTCTAGGACACTTCAAAGAATTGGCTGGTGGTGTGCTTCAGGTAGCATCTCCTCTAAAACTATGATGACAACCCTGAACACATGCTGCTTCTCCTTCCCTGCTTAGGACCCTTTTAATTCCTACTGTGAAGGAATGTGACCAACATTAGGAGTGTGTGTGAGGAGTGACTCACTTTACACCATTCAGAATGTGTTTCTGTGTGTGTCCCTGTGCAAGGGTGCCTCTGACATTTTCCTTGAAGCAGGTATGTGGCACTTTATCCCCTGCCATGGAGCCTATTCCTCCAGGTGCCTGGAGCAAGAATTATGCCAGGCAATAGACTAAATATTTTTGCAAATATTATCTAATTTACTCATGACAAGCTCTGTGAGGTAAGTATTAATATTGTCCCCATTTTACAGTTGAAGGAATAGGCAAAGAAATTAATTGATTTGTCCAGGGTCACACAGCTCATTTCTGAGGCTAGATTTCAATTGAAGCCTAGGTCCACTCCTGTCTTTGGTACCATCCCTGCTGTCTGATGTTATAGGTAGGGCTTTGAGATGTGAGGTAGGAATCAGGGAAAGTTTTTACAACAACAACAACAAAATAGCACATGAGTTAGGCATAGTAAATAGATCTGCAGTCTTATCCTTCACTAATACAGATCACAAGTCATTTGTGCCTGCCCATCCTGTAAGACTTTTGTCCATGTCCTTCCCTAAATTCCCAAGGTGGAATCCACCCTACATCCTAGAACTTTTCTCAAGTTCTCTAGTTATGGCAATGATGCTAATGGAACATGAAATTATCGAACTTAGTAAGTGAAGAATGGGTGAAAGACTCATTCTCAAGTATAAGATCATATGTCCGAGCTGAAAGGGCACCAGAGGCCATATGTTCTACCCCTCTCATTTTATTTATGAGGAAACTGAAGCTCAGCAGTTGTAACTTTAGAGCTAGAGTGTAACCCACTAAGCCTCACTACCCATTGTAGTGTAGGCAAAGAGGAAAAGAGCTCAGGAGTAGCAAACAATCTAGATTGACTGGTGAGTAAAGTATCACAAAGACAATAGTATGAGCTAAAGTTGGAAGACAGTTTTAGGCTTGCCTGAGGGGTCCATATCAATTGAATAAAGGGGAAGCACAGTCCACAACAGAAGACTTCCCAACAAACTGGCAACAAGCCCCACCTCATCAAACCAACAGGATATTCTGAGCCCCAATGTGGTGGAGTGGGTGAATGCCAATACATGAGGAGTTCCCACGTGCCGTAGCATAGCCAAGGGAGCTGGTAGATTCCAACTCCAGGAATCACCCAGTGCTTCAGTGTAGCTCCTGGGCAGGAGCCAGATCATCACATGCTTTAGCACAATTTGGGGAAACACCAAAACACCCCTTATGGCCTTAGCATATACCAAATATTAGGATGCCAGTTCAGCACCAGGAAAGCTATAGAGCCTTAGAGCTTCCAGCAGCATTAGTAACCCCATACCCAACACTTCCTAAGCACAGCACCCAGATACTAGGTTCTCCCATGGGCCTCAGGGCAACATCAGTACAGTACAGTACCAGGTAAACAGCCAGGGCCTGTAGCTACTGGCATAAGAAGCCAAAGATAGTATCCTTCTGCCCTGGGGCAGAGATGAAATTTAAAAGAAAGAAAAAGGTGAGAGAGGAGAGAGAGAGAGAGAGAGAGAGAGAGAGAGAGAGAGAGAGAGAGAGAGAGAGAGAGAGAGAGAGAGAGAGAGAGAGAGAGAGAGAGAGAGAGAGCGCGCACAAAAAACAAGAGAAAAAGAATATGATTATAAAAGACCAAGACACAAGCTCAGAAAAGGGCAATAGTCAAAACATCTAAGAGCAAAGTCCCAAAGAAAAACAGGAAGTGGTCACAAGCCCAGAAAAACTCATGGAAGAGATCAAAAAGAATTTAACAATCATATAAAAGATGTAGAGGAAAAATTAGGAAAAGAAATGAGAGTGATGTAAGAAAATTAGGAACAAAAGAGTCAATAGCTTGGAAAACTGCTTAAAAAGTAAAACTGGTCAAATGAAAAAGGAGTTACAAAAATCCACTAAGGAAAACAACTTCTTAAAGAGTATAATTGGCCAAAGGGAAAAAAAAGTACAAAAGTTAACTAAAGGAAACAATAGCTTAAAAATTATAATTGGACAAGTGGAAACTAAGGATATGAGACATCAAGAATAAAACAAATTCAAAAAAATGAAAAAAATACAAAACACCTCACAGGAAAAACAAGTTACCTGTAAAACAGATCCAGGAAAAAAAATATCAAAGATCACTGGACTACCTGAAAGTCACAATCAAGACTCTTTCAAGAAATTATCAAGGAAAACTGCCCTGATATATTAGAAGCAGAGGGCAAAACAAATATTGAAAGACTCCATGGATCACCTCAAGAAAGAGACCACAGAACAAAATGATGTTATTAGATACTCTAATTCTCATTAAAATCAAATGAGTTTAGGGTCTGAACATGTTTTATGCTCTTACTCACTTAAACCTACAGTGCAGAGGGAGTTATGTTTTAATTTGTCTCAGTTTTGAAAACATCAACATAAAAAATTGCAACTTTGTGTGTAAATGAAAATAGTCCAAGAGCCTGCTCAATTGATTATTTCAGCTTAAAAGAATGCCTTCTCTCATTTTCCCTTTTATAAAAGCTGAAGATTACAATTTCTTTTAGAAGCCTTGAGAGACTAAGCTATCTGTACATTCTATTATGATATTTAATATGGCATTTTAAATAAAGTTATCAGATACCTGAAAACTAATGCTGGACTATTGGCTTGGGAGCCAGGTGTATTACTACTAAAGGATTTCTTCTTTTTCTTTGTAGATCCTGAAGTTTTTATATTTGATATCTTCAGGCCAGACTGGATCTTGGGAGTGCTAAGATTATTTTTCATTTCTGCCAGAAAGCTTCTGCTTTTACCATCATACTTCACTGTTTTGTTGCATGCTTTGCAGGTAACCAACTATAAAGAAAAAAAGATACATAAAATCTGTTATGTATAAATTGAGTTTCAGTTTACTTGTATATATTTAAAATAAAAGGGATAGACCACATGATGATCTCCAATAAAAAACATTTTAACTCCTATCTTCTATATTGGTTTTTTAGAATTTAGCTAGCATGATATACATATATTATCTCAAATGATCCTTTTGTTAAAGTACTACATATATTGTCTCAATTAGATCCTCTAAGTTAAGATGTGCTTTATTAAAAGTTCTCAGAGAAAAAAAAAAGTCATAATAGGCTTCTTAATTTCACTTTTAAAGTACTACTACAACCATTTTTGGATTACATTTAGGTAAAAATAAAATAAGAAAATAGCATCAAAATATACCTTAAGAGATAGGGAACTCTTATTACTAAGATTCTTTACAATATAGATTCAGAAAAGTGCCTTGAACACTGAGAAGTTAAGTAACTTACCCATGTTACATGGAACTGGTGACTCAGGTTTTCCTGATCCTGAGCCCAGAACTCATCCTCTCTGCCACAGTGCTTTTCACAATCTACCTTGTCAGCTAATTTTTTCCTCTACATAACTTATTCTTTCCTTATTTTTAGGCAAGAAAATCTTCTATGATTCTGTCAACACCATTTTAAAAGACAAAAGAAACAACATTCCAAAGATCTGAAACTATAACAAACACTCTCTTGACCAGTGGTCCTCAAACTTTTTAAATAAGAAGCCAATTCACTGTTCCTCAGACATATAATCCGGAGGGCCGGATTATAATAAAAAGAAAACCTCACACTGTCTCCACCCCTCAATCCATTTGCCATAACCTGGCAGGTGCATCTGGCCCTCTGGCCATAGTTTGAGAACCCCTGCTCTTGATTGTTGACACTACTGTTTCCTTCTGTTCAGTTTTATACTTTTCAATAGAGATTCTGAAACCAGGTCTTCTATATAACTTGTCCCTTGGCAAAGACAGGAACATTGTATTACATGCCTAGATAAATTTTGAAAATTGTTCACTAAAGGATTTGAGTCTTTATGATACATGGGACTTGAAGACTTGTCATAAAACAAGTATCAGGGTTTAAAATTTTCTGATATAAATACATCCACTTATAAAAAGTAAGCATTGCACTGTATTTATTGCATCCCAGGTACCTAACTACTGTGGCTATTAATAGACTATATTATATCTCTTACCTTTTGTATAGGTAGCTCTCTACTAAATAAACAAATCATTAAGTTGGGGAAAGAAATGTCAAAACAAGCTTATCTACTTATTCCTGTTTTATGGTCAAAAGGTAACATGCATAACAAAAATAAAGATAAAGAAAAACTCAAGGACTTGTATACTGTTCACAGAAAACTGAAGACAAATTGAAAAATAAATTAAGAATTAAAATGAATGAACATATGTGAAAAGAACTTTACTCTTCAATTCTGGGAATGATTTTGTTGTTATATTTTAAATTTATTAATCATGATTTTTAAAAATACCCTGGATAAATGAGAATGATTGAGGGGTTTGTTTTTTTTTATCTGAACTTCATTTTAAAAAACACCTAAACCTTAAAACATAATTCTTATATTTCAGGTCAAGTCAGTCTTGGGAAAAAACATTTTTGTCTTCAATAATTTAACAATCACAATAAGAGTAAGCCTAAATAAAAAGATTCTTCCCCAAAAAAGATACTTTTTAGTCATAAACTCAGATAAAAATCTTACCAGAATACTTTTGGAATCCCAGTACTTTTTAAGAATCTTTGTTTCTTTAAAAGTGAGTCTACAATTCTTTGATTCACGAGTAAGAACTTTCTTTACTTTTGGTGTTAATTTAGGCTTGGGCTTGAGGCGAACTCTGTATCTATCCAGCACCAGAAACTGATAACAATATGGACACTGGCCTTCTGAAACCATCTTTTCATCTATAATTTGAAAAAAAGAAGCAAGTTATAACTCTTAGCTCAAATCAAACTTAATTTCAACATACTTCTTTTTTTGCTGAGGCAATAAGGGTTAAGTGACTTGCCCAGGGTCACATAACTAGGAAATGTTAAGTGTTTGAGGTCAAATTTGAACTCAGGTCCTTCTGACTTCAGGGCTGGTGCTCTACCCACTGCTCCACCTAGTTGCCACTAACATATTACTTCTTAAAGAATTTTTATCAAAATGGGAAATATGAACAAATGTATTCAAACGAAAAATATTTATGTGAGGCTTATCAACTAGCAATATAAACAATAAAAAACTATAGGTGTAAGTGCCCTATAAACAAATGCAATAAATGAAAATACAACTTTACTTAAAAAAAAAATGGGAGGATGATAAAGTGGAAAAACAAGATGACTATATGCGTTTCAGTAATATATATGAAATGCCTTGTTTTCGTAATTTTGCTTATAAAGATTTGTGTTTTAAGTCATCCTTCATACTTAAGTCACATCCTTTTATTTTACAGATAACAAATCTGAGAGATTTGCTCATTATCATATAAGTATTAAGTATTAGATCCAAGATATAATACCAAACTCTGACTTGAAATTCTGCATTTATAGTTGTTTTTTTTTTTTTTTTAAATACTTATACTACCAATGCCTCATTTGGCTTGTAGTCTGATTTTACCTTACAGAAAAGCTCTCTGGAAAATAATATTTTCCTGCAGGATGCTCTTATTCAGGTTTGATAACATTTATGAAAACTGGTTATCTTCAGAAGATAGATTATTTCAAAAAGGAAAATACAACTGGACTAAAAAACTGATTTTTCAATTCTCAAGTATTTCTGGGTCTTCTTTCCTTGCTACATACTCAGGTTCAAGAAATTCAAATTAATTTAAATAGTAAACCATAATGAGGAAGGCAAACTACCAGCTAAAAAATATTATGTAAAGTAGGTTCTTATTTTTAAAAACCTGATGGTACATACAAATGTGGCCAAAAAATATACTAACAATTTCCCTTAAAGAAATGGCTGTCACAGGGGCAGCTAGTTGGCACAGTGGATAGAGCACCAGCCTTGAATTCAGGAGGACCTGAGTTCAAATCTGGCCTCAGACACTTAACACTTCCTAGCTGTGTGACCCTGGGCAAGTCACTTAACTACAATTGCCTCAGCAAAAAAAAAAAAAAAAAAAAAAAAAAAATAGGCTGTCTTAATTACATTTAAAATATACTTTAAAAACCAACTCATGAAGACATTCCTCATTTCCCCAAGCTTTAAGTGATCCTGACCTCCTTCAAACTTTAATACTTTTTAGTCCACATCTTTCTTCTGCAGTTGTGATATACTGATGAACTGCCTATTTCTTATCTCCTATTAAATGGAAAGCTTTTTAAAATCAAGTATCTTATTTATCTTTAATATCTCCCTTAGGGCCAAAGATATTTCACAGATGCATATTAAATGTTTTTTGAATTGAAATTTGTAAAACTCTATTTGCTAAATAAACGAGGGACTTATGTGTCTGAAGTTCTTTGGTTTTGGGTTCCAGTTCTGATCTTGTCACATACTGGCCATGTGACCACAGGCAAGAACTTTAACCTCTTCTTGCCCCAGAAAACCCTCTGAATTTTTAAGTGGGAGAACACTGGCCTATTATAACTAACACTTAAATAAAGCTTACCAGGCACTGTGCTAAATTACAATTATCATCTCCTTTCATCCTTACAACCACCCTGGGAGGTATACATTATCGACATCTCCATTTTATGAAGAAAATGAAGAAGACAGAGGTTGGCTTGACCAGGGTCACATAACCAAGCTTTTTTTCTTCTGGATGTGAATCAGCTCTTCCAGACTTCAGGTTCCCATTACCTCAATTCTACTGAGCTAGGATGACATAAAGTATGTGCTTGGCATTGGGATGCAGAAAATGACAGCTTGGGATGGAGAAATGGAGTGGGGGAGAGGACGGTGCATCCTGGGCAAAAGGTCCAAGTCCCTCTTGTAAAAAACGACTTCAAGACTAGGTTGCTCTTGGGGGGGAGGGGAATAACTGGCCTTAGTGGCAGGGAGATGTTGGAAGAGGGAGCATCCCTTTTTCTAAATGTTTCTAAAAGAAACAAAGCTGCCAGGGATTATCCATGCCCCCCACAGGGCCTGGCGAGGAAGGGGCCAAGGAGCCAGCGCGCCATGGGTAATAACATCCCTGAGCTTCCGTCATCCGGAAGAACGCAGATAAACCCTGCGTGTGCTACCTTCTTTACCGGACTATCTGGTCCATAACCACGGGGCGTGCCCCACAGAATGCTGTTCCTCCTCCTCGCTGCTCCCCTCCACTGGAGAGCAGCAGAGCTAACGGATATACCCACACTTTTAGAGAAAAACCTCCCTCTCCGCCAGTGCTCTCCTATATACTCACCGTGGGAGGAATTGTACATCCAGCTTTGTAAAAAGAAAAAAAAAGTTAGTTATCGAACCGAACGGAAGAAAAACTACGGGGGAGAGGGAATCTGTCTCTAGACACGCCCCCTTGGGTCACTGCGCACACTCTCTGCCCTCCCACCTCTACATCCCGGGAGCCATTCTTTCCCCGAGGAAAGGTTTTCTCGCCTGAAGTCGGTTTCGTTTTCTCTTACAGAAGATACCGAGACTGGCCCGGACAGGTTTCCATGAGCTGCTCGGCAGCCACCTTGAGGAAATTCTTTGTCTTCATAACTGCCGCCGCCACCACAGAACACGAGCAAAACAAACTCCACGCTTGCCAGAGGAGGAAAAAGGAAATCCGATATCCTTCTACGCACCCACTTCCGGCCTGCAGTACCATAAATGACTACCGGTGGCGGAAAAGTTCCGGCTTTCTTGCCCGGAAGAATTAGTACGCAAGCGCACATTCTAGCTGGAGACGCTTCTCGATCTACGCGTTAAGCCCCTCCCCTTTATCCCATCTAGGAAGCCACGCCTTCCTCCAACTCCTGATGCCCCTGATTGAATTGTTTCGGGAAGCGTCCAAGGAGAGATGTCCTCCCTCCCTGGGGGAAGCTCGATTTCTATTAATTCATGCAGACGCCTCATGGTACCAAACACGGGGGCAGGAGAGGGATGCAGATGCGTGGCGGAGCCCCTGCTCACCTGAACCTGCAGCGGGGAAAAACGATCAGTTACCAAGCTAACCCGCAAGACCTCTAAGCGCAACTGAGGCACGCACTCCAGTAGCTGTCGCCCAAAGTAGAATAATGGGCATATGGTGCTTTGCCACACAAAGTGACCCGGGGGAGGGGGGGGGCTCAAATTTTTTTTAGTTGAAGAAATTAAGAATTAAGAAATTAATTCTTCTCCTCCTCCTTCTTTTCTTCTTTTCTTCTTCTGCTCTTTTTTTCTCCTGCTCTTCTTTTCTTTTCCTTCTTTTCTTCACTTCTTTTCTCCTTTTTTTCTTTTTCTTTCTTCTACCTTCTTTCTCCTCATCCCTCCTCTTCCTCTTCCTTTTCTCCTTCTTCCTTCTCAAAATATAAAATAAAAATAAATAAGCCTCATGAATCATATAATATAAGAATTCAGTAGACATTTATTAAGTTCTCTAATCAAACATTGTTTTAAGGGCTGGGGATACAGTGAAAGGCAAAGGAAAACCTATCTTCAAGTAACTCTCAATCTAATAGGGGAGCAATGAACAAATGTATACTAAGGGAGATATATACAGGAAATAGGAGAAGGAAAGTACTGTAATTAAGAATTCATAGAATGGGGCCGCTAGGTGGCGCAGTGGATAGAGCACCAGCCTTGAATTCAGGAGGACCTGAGTTCAAATCTGGTATCAGACACTTAATACTTCCTAGCTGTGTGACCCTGGGCAAGTCACTTAACCCCAGCCTCAAGGGAAAAAAAAAAAAAAAGAATTCATAGAAGGGGAAAAATTGTGGGAAGATGGCAGAATAGGTCAGAAAACTCCAAGCTCTCCAGATTTTTCCCCACAAACAAAACAAAACTGTGCCTCATAGATCATATAAATCAATGAGAAAAAAAAGTTGGGGACAGAACAGGGGTCCTTCTGGGCCAACTTAACAGATCCAAAGAAAGACCCCAATGGGAAGTATAGATACCTCCAGGCTAGCTCCTGTGAAACTGCAAGCAGGAAGCCTTGGGACTAGCTGGATCCTGAGGTAGCTTCAGCCCCATCTACAGAAACTGTCACTTCCTGGACAATGATCAAGAGTAGAATTTATTAGGAAAAAAAAGCAGGAGTAGTAATCAATGATCTCAGACAAAATTAAACTTTAAAAAAGATTGAATCAAGAGAAAAATTTACCTTAAATGTCAGCCATATTAATATCTGTATGTGTATATGCATATATGTGTGTGTGTATATATGTGTATGCATAAAGTATATGTGTATGTATGTATATGTGTGTGAGTATGTGGATGTGTGGATATGAGTGTGTGTATCTATCTATAAATATATGCATACACACGTATGTGAATGTGTATGTACATATAAATATATCTCCATCCTTAACTACAGCCTTCTTGGGGGAGATGGAAAGAAGAAAGGGGAAAGAAGAATAAAGTAAAAAGTGCATAGCAATGAAGAAAACAATAACCTACAAGGAAGTAAAGAAAATATGGACACTTATGAATATAATCTTTATGAATATAATCTCTTCTATTATTATATATGCTTTCTTGAAATAGAAATTTATGCTTACATATTTTGAATCCTCCCTGATCTTCTGGGAGTACATGACAATGTTTTTTGAATGTTGTTTTTTCTTTTTCTGTCTGTCTTTTTTCTGTTTTGTTCTTATTTTGCATTTAAGTTTTATATAAATAAATACATTTTTAAAAAGAGAAGAAAAATTCATAGAGAAGAAAGGGGTTCTGTCAACTGCTGCTACCGACCTTAGTTAATCAACCAATCAATATTTATTAATGTATGTCTATTTTGTAAGTAATGCCTACTATGTGCAAAGTTCTGGGGATATAAAAAGGGTTAAAAGACAACTCTGCTCTCAAATGAAATCACAACTGAATGGGAGAGACAACATGGAAATAAAAATATACAAAGCAAACTATAAAGAAACTATAAAAGGAAATAATTAAAAGGGGAAATATACTGGAATTAGATGGGTTGGTGAAGGCTTCTGACAGAAGGTAAATTTTTAGTTGAAACGTAAAGAAAGCCAAGGAGATCAGCAGTTGGAGTTAAGATTCTCATAAGGTGGGTTTTAGCATAGCATTATAGTTATATATATTATTATATTTAATAAGGTTTAAAACCCATTTTCATTACATGATTTCATGTGTTTCAAAAATTACTTATCATTAAGTCTAAACTTGATTTAAGATTACTTAAATTTTGTGTAATCTTTAGGTACTAAAGCACATTCTGTGATAGATTGTAAAGAATTTTGTAGTCATTTGAGATCAGTGCTACTTATATAAGAAGTAAGTTAGCCCTGTTAAAAGCAAAACAAACTTGGCAAACAAAATTAGAAATTGTTAGAGGTCTCTTTTAGACACACAAATTCAAAAGATAGTAAAAATGTAGCTCATCTTAAAATGAAACGAAAGGAGTTATACCCCAGTGGTGTTATATCTTCAACCTGAAGGACCAATGACAATGTCATCCAGTAGTTTTGATGACTTTGGGAGATCTGGATTTAAGTGAGAAATAAATCTGTGAATACTCTAATATAGGGAAATATCACTGAAATCTGATTTCCCTAATAATTTGTGTAACCTTTCCTAAAAGGTGAATTTCCCACAGATATTTAAAATAAATTGTTTTCTTGTATGAATTTCTAGACTCTCACTTTCTTTCCATCTTCTTCCCCATCAAATACTTATCAGAGGAATTTCTCACCTTTTTGGAATGATGACACCATACTGTTTGATGTAATAATACACTCCTCTCCAAAATATGCTGTCTAGCACATATTTATTTTTGAAATTAAAATCAGATAAAATTAATTCTGTTTTGAGAATTTGAAAATATCATGATACCCCCCTGAAATGTTTGGAGATGTTTTCGTTATTTCAAAACAAGAATTGAAAGGCACTGATTTAACAGATAATTTTGTGTATACAAACCTGTTTTAGTATTATTATTATTCATCCATTTTTAGTTGTGTCAGTCTCTTTGTGACCCCATTTTTGGGTTTTCTTGGCAAAGATATTGGAGTGTTTTGCTATTTCTTTCTATAACTCATTTTACAGATGGGGAAACTGAGGCCAATTAGAGCTGAGTGCTTGCCAGAGTCTGATGAGCTGAAGACTTTTCCTGTCTTTAGAGCCAGAACTTTATGCACTGTGCCATCTAGCTAGTACTTAAAGTGACTCAAATTTACTTGGAATTCCCTTCCCCCACATACTTTGTTTTCTTTTATGAAGAGAAAAGATGTTTATTCATCAGTGTACTGAATAGTCTAACATCTTAAATTTAACACTTCATATTTGAAAAGACATTTCAAAATTTCTTTTCTACTAGTCCTTCGGTTTAGCCTACAAATCTGTTCAAAATTTGAAAAACTCCTTTCATTGAGAAGAATAAATCTTTTGGAAATACCTAACCATATTTGACTTTCTGTAGGAAAAAATTATTGAATTATAGAAGATTGGAGCTGGAAAAGACCTTAAAGATCATTTAATCTAATGCCATACTTGACACATATGGATACTGGGGACCAGAGAGGCATACTGATTTTCCCATGGTCCCAGAAACTGTTTTGGAAGAAACCTTGTAGGTTATTTAGCCTAACTTCCTACTTCAGGCAACAATCCCTGTATTATATTCATGATTATTAGTGGTCACCATTCTTAGATTTGAGCAGGTCATTGTGGAGGTCATCTGGTCCTATCCTCTTATTTTACAGAAGGAGAAACAAAAGTTCAGAGAAGTGACTTGCCTAAGATCACACAGATAGTAAGTTATAGAGCCAAAATTCACACCTACATCCTGTGACTACAAGTTCAGCTCCCCCTCCTTCTCAACTATTTTTTCACTACCTTACAAGTTAGATATTCAATAGCTGGATAGCTTGAAAGGTTCTTCTTTATATTGCCTGATAATAAGAAAAACATTATAATAATTTATTATCATCAAAATATTAATATAATATATCATTTCATTTATTATTATTATTAAGTGCCTTAAATATAAAGTACTTATATTTACATAGTGATTTACCACTTAAAAAATTCTTTCATATACAGTATCTCATGCAATATTCACAACAGCCCTGTGCAGTAGGTAGTACAAGTATCATCTTTGACTTCTCCACTATGCCCCCAGTGAACATCATTGGGAACTCTCATCATCCTGCATGATCTAGTCTTACTGCTTATACCTCCTCAGTATCCTCGTCTCTTTGATTGGAAGGAGGAGACCAAATTCCTTTATTTAAGGAGAGGAAACAAGACAGATATTTCCTCATTTCCCACTGGCTACACTAATTCTGTATTTTGGCTTCTCCAGCATTTCCTCTTCCTTTTTTGTATGTTTCTTCCTCCAGTTGATTATAAACTCTTTGAAAGCAAGAACTACCTTTCCCCTCCCCCTGCCCCCCAGATTGCTAGAACTTAGCACAGTACCTGGTATGTGATAGTGTTTAATATATGTTTATTGACTACTGACCACCTATTTTTTATAGATGAGGAAATTGAGACACAAAGAAGTTAAACTTTTTTTTAGTATCATGTAACTAGTAACTTGATAAAGTCATCTAGTGCAACATCCAATATACTCTGATACTTTGCTATAACTTCCACACTTTGGTGCTGATTTTACTTTGGAATGATGCAGAATTAAGTCTGACAGGCAAAATATTCATAACACTTTTCATGGCCATCTTTTCTGGTCTTTTCTTTTCCAAACTAAAAAAAACAAAACAAAAACCCAATATCTTTAGTTCTTTAAAATTAGTTCTACAAATGAAAAAAAATATTAGGCTCATATTGTATTTCATTAGTTTTGCCTTTTTATTTGTAATGATTTATAATTAAGATCCAGAGATCTGTAATGATCATTGTTCATGGAATATCATTGTTGATTTAGTCTAGGATTTGGGAACTTTCACACTCTGGATAAAGTTTGGTTTTCAATTTATTTTCCTATGAAAAGTGATGAATGCAAAATTGTAACATTATTTTAAAACATTTTAGTGGAAATATCACAAAGTGGTGCTCTTATCTTTTGAAAAATCTTAGCTTTTTACTCTTTACTTTCTAGAACAGGAAGTAAGTTTTTTTCTTAAAATTAAGAAATATCAAGGATTTTAATAATATTTATGTGATATCATAGGTATTAATTAAAATTTACACATTTGAAATAACATTTAACTAGACTACAAATTTGAGCTGAGGCATTTTTCCCCCTAAGTGCTGGGTTTTGCTGAAAGCAGGAGTTACTTCAGGCAGGGCTGTGCTTATAAATGTTTATCTTATAAATGTTTATCAACTAGCTTTTTTTGGGGGGGAAATGTACACATAACACTCTTTTAAGTTTAATTGGCATAGTTAATTTTCTCTGTCACTTTAAGTTTAGATAACCAACCAAACAACAAATTAAGCCTTGATTTATATGTTTTGCTAAAGTCTGAAGTGTAAATACTTAAACTGAAAATTCAACAGTTAGCTTTCTTGAGTCAGTCTGTTTTGGCTTCAACAAAACCCTGGAGCTAGCTATTTTGGTAATTATAGCTGAACAGTATGGAGACTTCTAGAATGTATAATATAAATTCAGAGAACATAAATAAGAATTTAAACCTTATAAAAACCATCTATATTTGTAATCAAGTAATACTAATTAAATATAATAAAATGGAATAAGATGTACCTTTTAGAACAAACTTATGAAACTGATAATAAAACTACTCTTTACTTCTGAAATATGCTGTCAAAAATAAATTGTGCAGCCCTTTGAATCTATACTATCTCTACTATGGCTGCTAACCTGTATTAACTGTGCTCACTAATACTAAATTATTCTTGTGTTTGATTTAATACCTTTAGTGATTAACTGTGCCATCCTCACTCTATTTCTGGTTATTGGAATATTAAGATGATGGATAAAATTCATGGGATTCATGTATAATTCCTTTAAGATAGAGCTGAGGTGGGCAAGATGCTCACATATGTTATTTTCAGCAAAGTTCTGTTCTCTGACAACCTTAAGAAACAAAAAATGTCCAAATATATAATACAGTAAATTTAAGCAAGAAGAAAACATTGAAAGATGTTTCTAAAAAGGACCCATCACCTGAAATAATGGTTATTGTCCTTTGTTAAAGAGGACCAGAGTAACATCATTGTGTGAGAGTCAAGATACAGTGTGTCCAACTGTGGCTGATCAGACCAATATGAGCTTGTAATGCTCTACCACAGGTAAGGCACAAATGGTTTATATGAACATTTGGAGTGGAGATTGTCTAAATTTGTGCATCCCATGTTTCTTTTGAGCTCCTGCAATTCTGCTTCACTCATATTGTTGAATTAAAATTTAAAAAAATTCAATAGTTCTTATTTCTCCAAATACATGCAAAGATAGTTTTCAATATTTGTAAGACTTTGTGTTCCAATTTTTTCTCCCTCCTTCCTTCCCTTCCACACCCCTCCCCAAGATAGCAAGTTATTGGATATAGGTTAAATATGTACGTAAATTCAAAATTTTAATCCACTGTTTATTTCTTCTGTTTTATGGATAAACCCATTTACATTCTTTTTTTAAAAAAGTTTTTAATGTATTTTTTAAATTAATTTTTATAATTATAACATTTTCTTTGACAGTACATATGTATAGGTAGTTTTTTTTTTTTCTTAACAACATTATCCCTTGTACTCCCTTCTGTTCTGAGTTTTTCCCCTCCTTCCCTCCACCCCCTTCCCTAGATGGCAGGCATTCCCATACATATTAAATATCTTATAGTATATTTTAGGTACAATATATATGTGCAGAACCGAATTTTGTTGTTGTTATTGCAAAGGAAGGATTGTATTCGCAAGGTAAAAATAATCTGGGAAGAGAAACAAAACAAAACAAAACAAACAAACAAACAAAAAAAACCAATGCTCTCAGTTTACACTCATTTCCCAGTGTCCCTTTTCTGGGTGTAGCTGATTCTGTCCATCATTGGTCAATTGGAATTGGATTAGCTCTTCTCTATGTTGAAGATATCCACTTCCATCATAATACATCCTCATACAGTATCATTGTTGAAGTGTATAATGATCCCCTAGTTCTACTCATTTCACTCAGCATCAGTTGATATAAGTCTCTCCAAGCCTCTCTGTATTCCTCCTGTTGGTCATTTCTTACTGAACAATAATATTCCATAACATTCATATATCATAATTTACCCAACCATTCTCCAATTGATGGGCATCCATTAATTTTCCAGTTTCTAGCCACCACAAAAAGGGCTGCCACAAACATTTTGGCACATACAGGTCCCTTTCCCTTCTTTAGTATTTCCTTGCGGTATAAGCCCAGGAGTAGCACTGCTGGGTCAAAGGGTATGCACATTTTGATAACTTTTTGGGCATAATTCCAGATTGCTCTCCAGAATGGCTGGATTCTTTCACCACTCCACCAACAATGCATCAGTGTCCCAGTTTTCCCACAGCCCCTCCAACATTCATTGTTATTAGTTCCTGTCATCTTAGCCAATCTGACAGGTGTGTAATAATATCTCAGAGTTGTCTTAATTTGCATTTCTCTGATCAATCGTGATGTGGAACACTCTTTCATATGAGTGGAAATAGTTTTAATTTCATCATCTGAAAATTGTCTGTTCATATCCTTTGACCATTTATCAATTGGAGAATGGCTTGATTTCTTATAAATTAAAGTCAATTCTCTGTATATTTTGGAGATGAGGCCTTTATCAGAACCTTTAACTGTAAAAATGTTTTCCCAATTTGTTACTTCTCTTCTAATCTTGTTTGCATTAGTTTTGTTTGTGCAGAAACTTTTTAATTTGGCATAATCAAAATTTTCTATTTTGTGATCACTAATGGTCTCTAGTTCTCCCTTGGACACAAACTCCTTCCTCCTCCACAAGTCTGAGAGGTAGACTATCCCATGTTCCTCCAATTTATTTATGATTTCATTCTTTATGCCTAAATCTTGGACCCATTTTGATCTTATCTTAGTATGTGGTGTTAAATGTGGGTCCATGCTTAGTTTGTGCCATACTAATTTCTAGTTTTCCCAGCAGTTTTTGTCAAATAATGAATTCTTATCCCAAGATTTGGGATCTTTGGGTTTATCAAACACTAGATTGCTATTTTTATTCACTATCTTGCCCTGTGAACCTAACCTATGCCACTGATCAACTAGTCTATTTCTTAGCCAATACCAAATGGTTTTGGTGACTGTTGCTTTATAATACAGTTCTAGATCAGGTACACTTAGACCACCTTCATTTAATTTTTTTTTCATTACTTCTCTTGAAATTCTCGACCTTTTGTTCTTCCATATGAATTCTGTTGTTATTTTTTCTAGGTCACTAAAATAGTTTCTTGGGAGTCTGATTGGTATAGCACTAAATAGATAGATTAGTTTAGGGAGTATTGTCATCTTAATTATATTTGCTCGGCCTATCCAAGAGCACTGAATGTCTTTCCAAATATTTAAATCTGACTTTATTTTTGTGGCAAGTGTTTCGTAATTTTGCTCATATAATTCCTGACTCTCCTTTGGTAGATATATTCCCAAATATTTTATACTATCGACCGTTATTTTGAATGGAATTTCTCTTTGTATCTCTTGCTGTTGGATTGTGTTGGTAATGTATAAAAATGCTGAGGATTTATGTGGATTTATTTTGTATCCTGCAACTTTGCTAAAACTCTGAATTATTTCTAATAGCTTTTTAGCAGAGTCTTTGGGGTTCTCTAAGTATACCATCATGTCATCTGCAAAGAGTGATAGTTTGATTTCCTCTTTTCTTACTCTAATTCCTTGAATCTCTTTCTCAGCTCTTATTGCCGAGGCTAGAGTTTCTAGTACTATATTGAATAGTAATGGTGATAGTGGGCAACCTTGTTTCACTCCTGATCTTACAGGGAAAGGTTCTAGTTTATCGCCATTACATATGATATTTACTGAAGGTTTTAAATATATGCTCGTTATTACTTTAAGGAATAGTCCATTTATTCCTATACTCTCAAGCGTTTTTAGTAGGCCATTTACATTCTAAATTACAATTACTTGTCATGTATTTTTCTTCTTCCTATTTTTCCATACTGTTCTTTCATCTTATTTATTCTATCCCTCCTCACTCTTTTGCTTTACTTTACTGCTACTTTGCCTTCTTATTCTTTAACCTATTCATCTCTTCCCCCCCATCCCTTTGCCGTCTTATTTCTGAATTTATGATTATATACTTCTAGATATATATTTTTCCCTCTTTAACTCATTCCTAATGAGAGTAAGTTCCCAACACAATTCACTATTCCCCCACCAGTCTTATGTATCAATTTTTTCCTTTTATGCCTCATTTGTATGAGATAATTACTTTTTTTTATCTCTCCCTACACAGTTTTTAAAAAATAGTTATTTTATCATACTCAGTTTGGCTCAAGCCTTTCTTTCAAACTACTCATATAATGATGATAATCATAAGAAACATATGATACATATAAGAAATTAAGAATTTGACTTTACTGAGTTCCTTATAAATGGTCTTTAATGTTTGATGTTATATTTCTCCTGGATGTTATGTGTTGAATTTTCTCTTGAGTTCTGGGGATTTTGTCACAAAAACCAGAAAGTCTTTCAGTTAATTAAATGTCCATTTTCCTTCCTCCCCCCATTATTATACTTACCTTTGCTAGGTAAGTTACCTTTGGTAACAACTTCAGCTTTTCTGCTCTGTGGAATATAGTATTCCTAGACTTATGATACTTTGACATAGTAACTGCTAAATCTTGTGTAATCCTTATGTGAAGCACAACACTTTCTCTTTTTTTTTTTTTTTTTTTCTTTTTCCTTTTTGCTTTCAATATTTTCTCCTTAACCTGGAAGTTTTTAAACTTGGCTATGATGTTCCTGGGACCTCTTTTGGGTGGTGATTGGCAATTTTTTTTAAAAATTTTATTTCTGCTTTGCCTTCTTGTTTTAGAACTTCAGGGCAATTTTCTTGATAATGTCTCATAATATTGCATCAAGATTTTTTTTTAATTATAATTTTCATGTAGTCTAATAGTTCTTTTTTATCTGTTCTCTAGAACAGATAAGATCTGATAAGATATTTCACTTTCTTTTCTATTTTTTCATTCTTTTGATATTGATTTATGATTTCTTGGTATCTTATAATATTATTAGTTTTTGCTTACCTAATTCTAGTTTTCAAGAAATTATTTTTGTCCGTAAGTTTTTGGTTCTCTATTTCAAGTTGGTTGACTTGCTTTTCATACTTTTCTTAGCCTTGGATTCTTCTTACTTTTTTCCTTAATTTTTCCTAGATCTTTCTTATTTGACTTTTAAAGGCCTTGTGCATTCATTTGATGTTTTTCATTGAAAAAGGAATGACTTTTTTGGCTCCATTATCTTCCTCTGAATGTGAACTCAGATCTTCTCTGGATTCAGCAGTTATCTATGGTTGGTTTCTTTTTCCTTTGGTTACTCATTTTATTTATTTATTTATATTGATTGATTGATTTTTTTTTTTTTTTTTTTAGTAGTTGTTAGTATAATCAAGTTTTAGTCTTAAGGTATGAGGAAGCCTCTGCTCCTGAAAGTCAGGTCTTTATTGGAGTCTTCTCAGATTGTCCTAGGAGGACAACTACTTTACCCCAATTTTTGTTAATTTCCTTTGTTCTACATTCACTTTGAGGTGATGTTCTGCCTTTTTTTTTTTTTTTTTTAAGAGGAAATTTGGAGAGTTGAAAGGTTTATGACCTACTTTTCCTTCCCAGAATCCTATTCTCTAGTTGTTGTTTTTTAAGGACTTTTACTTAAAATAGAATGCAAGGTATATAATAAGAAATTAAAATAAGCAGTGAACACTTTTATCATCCCAAACACCCTCTTGCCACAATCTTTCCCTAGATGGTGCGATTCCATTTATTTCTGAGTTTTGGCTTATTTGTTTGGTGAGGTAATCTAGGAAATGGCAATTAGATGTTAAATTGCCCAATGGATAAGCAATGGTATCTCAGTACCTGAGATGGCACTGACTCCTAGCATGAACACAACAATGTCAAAAAGTTTTATAGCCACCGATTTCTGTATGGGAAGGATATTCTCCAGATGGTACAGAATGTACTGTTGTTTCAAAGTGTGAAAGTGCTAACACTAACACTGCATAAGTGAAGGGAAAGCCCACTGGCTCCATTGCACCTTCTTTCTTCCTTCTCTCTTCCTTCTCCCTCCCTCCCTCCTCTCTCTCTCTCTCTCTCTCTCTCTCTCTCTCTCTCTCTCTCTCTCTCTCTCTCTCTCTCTCTCTCTCTCTCTCTTTCTCTCTCTCTCTCTCTCTCTTCATTTCTCTCTTCATTTCTCTCTCTCTTCATGTATCTGTCTCTTTCTGTCTCTCTTTATCTCTCTCTCTGTCTCTGTCTCTCTCTTTTTCTCTCTCTCCTCCCCTATCTCATCCCTTTCTCTCCCCTTTCCTCTTTCTCTGTTCTCTTCCCCCTGCTGTTCTTCTCATATTAAGCTTCCTTCTAAAAATTCAGTCACACCATGTTCCCTTCAAAATTTTCTCACCCTATGGAGTGTATCCCCCAATCAATCTGTTGGGAGTTAAATACACAAGTCTAGAAATACTAGAAATCATGACTGTGCCTCATCTTGTGATTAGCTGGCTCTGCATAGGGTAAAATAGGCTCTGTCTCATTGCTCCTTGGACTGAGGGTAATATAAACTGATGTTTTCTCTGATAACCTTACAATCTCCAAAACTTTCCTTCCAAGTCCTGGAATCTGATCAACCCCTGGGTTTTGAAACTTGATTATAACAGTTCTTCTCAGTTAATACTCTCTTAATGGAACTAATCAGAAGTGTACTCTCTCCAAATTAAAATTAGCCTGGTTTGCCTATGGCTATTATTCTCTTTCTCATAAAAAATAGATTCTTTCATAGTTCCTCCCCCACCAGACTAAACTCTGTAGCTCTGAAAATAAAGTCTCATTATAAAAAAGAAAATCCCTTAAAGGTGCATTTCAAGAGTCTCATTATAAAAAAGAAAATCCCTTAAAGGTGCATTTCAAGATTTCTTTTACATACATTTATATAATACAGAACACATATCACAGCAGTAATATAATTTTTCTAAAAACTGATGAAACAGCTATTTTTATTATATTATAATAAATTTATTAATAATTATCAATATTTTATTTTATTATTTATTCTTATTATATATGTATGTATTATTATATATTTTAATAATTTATTATAATTAAAATAAAAAGGATAATTTTCAATGAACAGAAAAAATAGTAACAATATTTTTTCCAGTTACATGTCAATTCATCTGATAATCAAAGTGGATTTTTTTTTCAGTTTCGCTTATTTCCTTTTTAATTTTCAGAATTTCTATTTTTGTGGTTGTTTAGGAGTTGCTTTAAAATTTTTTTAGTTGCACGCCCAGTTCTTTCTTTCTTTTTTCATGAAAGCAATAAGACATACACATAAAGACTGTTTTGGTATATTGTTTCATTGTCATTTTTATTAATGAAATTATATATTTCTTCTTTGATTGATATTTGACCCATCAATACTTTTTGGATAAGATGATTTAGTTTCTATTTAATTTGACTATTTTTTTCAAAGTCTCTTTATTGATGATAGTTTTTTTATTGCATGGGAGTCATCAAAGACTATATTTAATATTTCTGTTTTTATATACTTGTTTATGAGATGAATTTGTATATACATGTGTAGCAACCCTTCCATGGTTATTGTCTCAATCTACATTTGAAATGGTAAATTGGCTTCCCAGAAAGGTCACTGAGGTTAGTAAGGGCTCATGGTAAGCTTCAGGGTGGTTGTCCTCATAACATGTACTGCTTCCCTCTAACAGTTAGGTAATAGGTATAGTTTTTTTTTTTTTTAAGTAAAGTGTTTGCTCAAATGGTAAAACAAGAACAGGAATTGTAAAGGATTTTATCCCCAAATTGGGGCATATTATAAGTTCATACAAAATCCATGGTGGGGAGGGAAGAGATTGGATATAAGTTCATAGCACAACAATTGTGAGGCATACAAATAGCTAACATAAATTGTCAAGTCAATTCACAACTCTAAAATAGTAAAATCTCAATGTTCTTTCTTTCTCTGGAGGTGACTGCAGGACATATATGGATATAGGTAATGGATAAGTTGTTCTCCTGTTCAGCTGTTGGGAAAATCTGCTGCTGGATACCTGGTTCAGGTAGGTGGTTTATCTGTGCTAGACTTAGCAGGTTAGCAGCCAACAGTCTACTGGACTAGACAAGGTAGGTCACTGGGCTGCTGGGCAGCTTCTGCTAGATGAAGCTGGGAATATTGCTCTGCCACTGAGCTGTGGCTACTTGGATTGGGTTGGACATTAGATTATAAATTCTTTAAGTGCAAGGACTGATATTTGTATCCCTAATGCTTAGCACATGGTAAGAGTTTAATAAATGCTTATTGACTGACTTAGGTAATTACTTGGCTGTTGGGCCCTTTACAAGGTGTGACATTTCTGCTGGACAAGTTGAGCCTCTTGGAATCTCTGTCCTCACTTTTAAATGGGTCAGTACAATCTTGTCTGAGTGTCACATTTATGTGTAAGTGTAGATTTGTTGATCACTCTAGACTATATCCTGAGCTCTAGTGCTCCTTAAAATATTATTTTCTTCTATGTTTTCTGATGTGTACAGAACATTTTCTTTGCTTTGTTTTTGAAAGTTTCTCCTGAAGATTTACAAAACTTGTTTCTCAATTAAATTGCTAAATTTAACTACTATATATCTTGGATTTTTCAGCTGCAGGTTTTTTTCTTTTTCCGGAGGTGGTTTATAAATTATTTCAATTAGTATTTCATTTTCTATGTTTGGAAGTTCTGACTAATTCTCTTTTATTATTTCTTCCATTGTGGTTTTGAGGGTTTTTTTGTCCGATCATGTTCTACTGGGAGACTTATGATTTTCAGATTGTCTTTATGCACCCTGTCTTTAAGATCAGTATATTTTGCTTATATAGTGAGAATGTTTTCTCTTAATATCATTGGTTCTTCTTTTAGATTATCTTTTACTTCTGTGTATTTACATTTCCAATATGTTGTTTTCTCTCTCTCTCTCTCTCTCTCTCTCTCTCTCTCTCTCTCTCTCTCTCTCTCTCTCTCTCTCTCTCTCTCTCTTTTGGCTGAGATTTGTCATTGAAGATTCCAATCCATTATTTTTGTTGTGCAGGCCATAAATTTTGACTTCATAATTCTCATATCTCCTTTGAATCTCTTAAGAACAGGATGTTGTGGTTCCACATTCTCCTTAAATTCCACAGGGTTTTCTATTTCATGAAGTGTTTTATCATTTTTCTTTTTTTGAAGTGTTTATTCATAGATGCTTAAATTCATTTACCAGATCTGGAGACTATATTTCCTTCTGTTATTAATGTTTCCACAGTCTTTTTTTCTATTTACTTACAAATTCCTTGAGTTTTCTTCTTTCTGAGACCTCTACTTATTTTAATCTTTTCCCCCCATCCCTGATTTTTTCTTAGTATTATTTCTTTCTTATTATACTTCCTTACTTGGGCAAGTCATTTAACCTCCAATTGACTCAGTTTTCTCACCTATAAAATGGAGATGATAATAGCCCTTACTTCATAGGGTTATTGTAAGGATTAAATGAGATAATATTTGTAAAGTGATTTGCAAACATTAAAACACTATAAATGGGGGCACTAGTTGGTATAGTGGATAGAGCACCAGTCCTGAAGTCAGGAGGACCTGAGTTCAAATTTGGCCTCAGACACTTAACACTTCCTGGCTGTGTGACCCTGGGCAAGTCACTTAACCCCAATTGCCTCAGCAAAAAAACAAAAAACAAAAAACAAACAAACAAAAAAAACAACCCCCCCCACTATAAATGCTAGAAGAGGTCTGATCATTTCAAGGTACAACCTATGTATTAAGTGTCGTGATCTAGCCACCATATTATACTTCTATTAATATAGTTTAAAAGATCAAGAGTTGAATCTATGGTATCTTGAATGATGGGCAAGAAATTTTACTATTCATGCACTATAATGCACACTGAAGTAAAAGTGATGGTCCCTTATGGAGATTGTAATCCAGTTGAGGTGACAAGGCAAACATATTTCAAACAACAGTGAAACAATGCTTAAGTGCCCAGAAGAGGAAAGCAGGAATACCTGGGTCTACAAGTGAAGATGTCATTCAGGAAGTTGAACTTTGTTTGGTCATTGAATATTCTTCAAAGGATGTAGATAAGTGGTCTGGAGAAGGGAGCTTATTCCAGGTAGGGAGAGAAAGACACATGAAGGGACTATGAGCATGATATATTTTTGGAACTGTGAGATGAATGATCTGGTTACATAAGAGAGAGAATATTGCAGACTTGGATAGATAAGAAAGCAGAATAAGATCAGATGATGTCATGGAAATCAGGCAGACTGACTTCAGGAGACAAGGAGTTACTGGAGGCTCTCAAGGTTTGGGCACAAAGGTACCCAGGTTCAAATTCCAATTTTGTTCTTATCTGTGTAACTCTGGATGAAGAACTTCATTTCTCCTTTGGATTTCTTCATCATGCTCTTAAGAATCTCACTACCGTACAAGATCACTTTAGTCTTGAGATTCACCCTCCATCAGTTCCTTCTGCTCCTAAGACTTTGAATGGAGCAAGGAGTGGGAGTTCCTCTCCAAACTTTCATTTACAAAGTGCACCCAGACAGCCATCTCCTCATTTCCCATTGTTATAGTCCTTTAGATTTGGTCCCCTGCCAGAATCTTTCATTCTTTATGTCCCTTTAAGCTCACTTTTGTGTTTTTCTTCCCTCATTAATATTATAACTCTTTGAAGGAATAATGGTTTTTTTTATATTTATATTTGTATCTCCAATATTTAACACAGTCTCTAGCACATAGTAGGTCCTTAATAAAAGTTCCTTCACTTACTGGCTGATTCTTTTGGCCTCATCTGGAAAATGAAGGAATTGGACTAGATGCTTTTAAAAGTCTTCCAACTTCTAAATTCTAAGCTTGTAAGCAGAATTGAAACTAAGAATTGTTGTATAGGAACAAATATGAAAAACCATGCCCAGGGCAAATGACATGATATGAATTACACCCTGGCACAACAGATGAATCCCCTACTGGGAAGGCTGCTATGCATTCAGGGAAAGAAGGGAAGGGAGGAAAGAGAAGGGATTCAGTCTAGCCCACCATCTGGCAGCTTCTTATTTTAACTAATTATTCTTACTAACTAGGTACTAAACTCAATCATTTCTTTGTTGCCGGAGGAATACAAGTATTCTCTCAATTTGATGCTCTGAAACAAAATCCATGTTTTTCTTTCCTTGTAATTACTCCTTTGTGATGAGGAGTGACAAGATGAAATACATATGTTTAAGGAAGACTGGTCTACTTTTATTACATAGGACAGATTAGTGGAAGATCTTGGAATCAAAGAGGGCAGCTAGGAAATTGCTGTGGTGATCCAGGTATGATGAGTATCTGGACTAGAATGGTATTTAATTTATTGGAGTTGATTTTATTATTCTTGTTTTTTTTCTTTTTTTTTTAATTTAAAGAATGAATTTAAGCCTACCTTTCCAGCTTAATTGTACATTGCTTCCCTTTATATACTTCATGACCCATCCAAGCTATTCTTCTTATAATTCCTCACACAGGACATTCCATTTCTAACCTTGATGACTTTGCAGTGGTTTTCCCCCATGGCTGGAGTGTGTTGACTCTTCATTTCTCCACCTCTCAGAATTTCTAATTTCCTTTAAAACTTAGCTCAGGCTTGACTTTCTAAATGAAACTTCATTCCTGTTCTTTGCCCTTCCAATTATCTTGTATATTATATATATGTATATATATGTAGTAAAAATTTGTACATGAGAGGCTATATGGCATTGTGACTAGAAAACTGTTCTTTTTTTTTTTTTAAATAAATAGCATTTCTCCTCACTTATATGTCAAGAGAATTTTAACATTCATTTTTATAAGATTTGAGTGCCTAATTTTTCTCCCTCCCTCCCCTCTTCTGAAAATGGTAGGCAATTTGATATAGGTTTTATATATATGCTATCTTGTAAAACTTATTTTCATGTTAATCACAGTTGTGAAAGAAGAAGCAGATCAAAAGGAAAAAAAAACACACAAAAATGAAGGAAATGGACAAAAATATGCTACAATCTGCATTCAGAGTCCATTTGGTTATGGATATAATTTTCCTTTGTGAGCGCTTTGTACTTGTCTTGAATACTTGTCTTGAATTATTATCAAGAAGATCTGAGTCATTCATCACACAACACTGCTGATTCTGTCTACAATATTTTTCTGATTCTGCTCATTTCACTTTGCATCAGCTGATACAAGTCTTTCTAAATTTTTCTGAAATCTGTCTCATTATTTCTTATTGCACAATAATATTCTGTTACATTCATAGACCTCAGCTTGTTCAGCCATTCCCTAGTTGATGAACATTCCTTCATTTTCCAATATTTTGCCACCACAAAAGAGTTGCTATCAATATTTTTTTGCACATGCAGTTCCTTTCCCCTTTTAGATGATCTCTTTGATATAGAGAGCTGTTCTTAGAGACAAGAATACCTAGGTTTTCTTGCTGCCTCTGACAGATCCATACTACTTGGGCGATCCTGATCAAGTCATTCTACCTTCTCAAGTACTCTGGACTTTGAGCTGCAGAAAGAAGTGCTAACCTGCACTGGCAGAGGAAGTTTCGGAATCAAAATTCCATCCCATGAATTCATCCTTTCTCCTGACAGAACCTAAGTAAGCTCTTCAAGAGGAAGGACTGTTTTCATTTTGGTTTTTGCAATACCAGAGACATTTCATAAATGCTTGATGATTGATTGGATGCGTGGCACATTTTATATTTGTCTCCCTTTAATACAAAAAAAAGAAAACTTCACCCATGTGGCGTTTGATGTTCACTGTGGGCTTGAAATTTTTGTCTCCCATTCCCAAGACAAAACTTTGCTGCATCTGCTGCCAGTTGCTCCCAGATGTGCTATTCTAAGCAGCTGACAGCAGAGGGCAACAAAGATGTGCATTTCTTGATTGTTGAAGAATTGAGCCGCGGTCGATTCTATGGGAACCAGAAGGAAAGGAGAAGAAATAGAGAGCCAAGAGGGAAGCTTTAGTCAATTACCAGAAGAGACCAGGTTGTGAAGGATGACCAAGAAAGCAAAATATTTCCCGGGCTGGGGAAAAGCTACCTTCTTCTTATTTTCAGAGGCACCTGTAATAACTTGACGGAAAGTTACTGCTGCTCAACCGAGGGTCTCCGGACTGGAGTGGAGCATGCCCAGATGAGGATGCTTCCTTCAGAGACAGGAGGGAGGGGAGGAGGAAGGTCCACATTCGGCAGGTACCCGAGGTAAGTCACTGTATGGCTCCTGTCTCTCACTTTAGAAACAAGTTAATTAAAGAGTGAGTGAAATTGATGGACTTGTGGGTTTGTGTGCGTGTGCAGGGACCTGCTATCAGGCTAAGGCTCTTCCAGAAGGGTTTACACTAACAGATCTATGCTTCTATGCAGAATAAAAACAAGTAAAGCTAATGAGGCGGTGTATGGGGTTTTATTGGAATATGTTATTAGAGCCATGTGGATGTTAGTCATTCTCCGGAGGGCGCTGGTCCCTTGCTAGCCTGGCTCTGTTATATTGGTGAGTGGATGCGAGGAGTCTTTTGAATAAGTGCCTGGGTAGAAATGACTGGCAGATTTAAGAAATCCGGCTGCCACATTTGAAGAGTGGTAGAAAGGTGGCCAGTGGATGCCAAAGCAATTAGTGTTAGGGAAGCTCTAGGAGACGACAAGCTAGAGAGGAAAAGAGAAAGAAGCAAAGATGAGAAAAGTAGAGGGAACTAAGTTGTGAGGGAAGAAAGAGATTGTCTTCTCTAACAGATCCAATGTAAGAAGTTTGGTTTTTTTTGAGTCTTTTTCTTTTCTCCAGATAAATCCAGAAAAAAATATTATAAAAAATGCCCCAAACAACTCAAAGCTAGTAGCTTTGCTGGAGGTCAGGGGGATGCACGAATTCTCCAGAGATAAACTTTGATCTTACTGTGTCCAAAGTAACTCCAGAAAGACCACTGGGTCAGGGGGACGTCATTCATAAGTAATATTGTATAGCTGTATATTTGAAGGTATGAATGCAGAAATAGGAAAACCCTGCAGAACAGTAAAAATCTGAGAAAAAGATGATGCAATGGTGAAACACATCTTTATTTGGCTTAGGAGATAACTAAAAGGAAGGGCCCTACTGATTATCTTATGCTTTTCCAAAAATAGTGTCTAGGAACGCAGGAGAGTAATATGGCCAGCATTCTGGATTGGAATATTAAAAATCATAATTATTTACTATCGAGTAGCAATAATATTATAGAGCTTTGTGATAGTAGAACTATTACTACACATTAAAATATTGCTGGAGTATATCCATTCATTTTACATCTATCTAGAGATTTCAAAATATGGAAAGGAATTTAGATATTGCAATAAATTTGAAATAGATGCAAAAGCAATAGTTTCTCAGAATTCATGGCACAAACCAGGTACGGTCCTGCAACCTTAAAAGAAGTTTGCTGAGGAAGAAGCTGGTTCTTCTTAGAGTTTGGGGAATAACCAACAATATGAGGAGGATGATGTTGATTTTCAGCCAGCCTAGGGCAGATTCTACACAAAGTAAAAGGGAATTTTCATCTTTCACCAAGACACACAACCGGTAACAGGTCTTTACTAGCAACAAGAAGGAGATATGGCAGGTGCTTTTTTTTTTTTTTTTAATGGTGTTTAGAGGTAGTCTTTTATAATAAATAGAACTCTGTTTTTCATTCAGAGAACCTCTGTGTTGCTTTGCTACTTACATCACTTTGAACAAATCATTCATCACCTTTTGGGGCTTGATTTCCTTATATGTAACATAAGTGGTTTGAATTAGATAGACTGAGGGCCCTTCCAGTTTTAAGTCTGTGATCCCATGGTAATTAACATTAGCTCAGCTGACATCTTTGGGTCCCACTACTCTGGCAAAGACTTGTAAGTAGTTTGAACTGTTAGAATAACAACTCATTATTTTGAAAAAGGTTTGAATTCAGGGAGATCCTGAATTTTAAGTAAGGGCATCATCAGAATGACAGTAGGTGGTAATGTTAATACTAGATAAAGAAAAGCTATGCTAATCATATGATATTGTTCATGCACATGATGTCTTAACCAGGCTCAAATGTCCATCTCCTTAATAAGGTCTCTCTAGGAGTGACATCTGTTTGAAGCATTTCCAATTGCTTGGCAGCCTATTGAGGGAGATCTTTTTGGTCAAGGGGCAATTTATCACCCCTGTTGGCATATAGCATAGATAGCTGCCTACTTTTTTCTCCCCTGGGGCTACTGGTTTTAATGATAAGCTTTCTTGGAGGAGTAGCTATCTTTAGATCAGCTTTTGAAAAACCAAAAGTTCTTTCCTGGGCAAGACGGGGAAAAGAAGAGGAAAAGGAGAAATGAAATCATTAAACAAAACAAAATAAAACACCATTTAGGAAGGACTCAGTACAATTAATGTACTCTGCAAGACACTTGGACAGCTACAGAGATAACTGCCTTCATGGAGTTTGGAGTTTAAAAAGTTTTAGACTTTAAAGTTGAGAAATGCAGGATGGGATGGAAGAAAAGTCATTTTTATAGCAGAGATAGTGTTTTTGGAATATCTCTTCCCCTTCGCCTTTTCTTTTACCTCACTTCTTTTTGGAACATGTCCCTTTCTTCTTCCTCTATCCTATTAATGTAAGTCTTTCTTGTCGACTCAGATTTTTGGTTAGGAATAATAGAAATCATTCAAGAATTGGAACACCACCTCTGACTGACCGCACCTTTAAATTAGGTTGATTCTCTCTGCAGAATATGAATCTAAGGGTCCTGGTGGCAGAAGGGACTTGGGAAGAAGTGGACAAAAAGAGGGGTAGAGATACCTATTTTAATTTACAGGGCTAGAGGTTCTTGAAGACCTTATCTAGCTGCTCTGGGTGAGTTCCCACCAACACTGAAGCTCATTCATGTGTCCAAACCAATAACATTTTAGCTATCTTGGTAAAAGTGATCATCCTTTACTAAAGGCATATTTCTTTAAGTGTGTGTGTGTGTGTGTGTGTGTGTGTGTGTGTGTGTATCTTGTCACATTTCTAATCTTTTATTTCACCTGATGCTTGCTTGGCAAATTCTTCATTCTGCTATTTTCTTCTTGGAAGAGGGCAGGAGGTGGGAGGGCAGCTCATTGGACTGCACTAAAAGTGAGGTTCAATGCCTGGTAAATGGTAAAAAGGGAGGACCATCCATTTATGCTCCTTAGGGGAGGCCTGAAAATGATACTCTGTTCTATTGGGAAAATATGTCCCTTAAGAGTACCTGGAGCCTTGAATTTTCACTGTATTGTATGTGACTTAATCAATCCACATGGATGCTATGTAGAGTGGAAGATTCTGGCATTAAATATTTATAAAAATTGTTATGAAAGGTACTCCTTCTACATACTACTCCCTGTCCCCCTTGATATGATATTATCAAAGTAACTTTGATGTATCCTGAGAGAGAAGAAATGACTCAAAGAATTCAGAAAGAATATGAAAGAAGTCAATCAAGAGGCATTTATTAAGTGCTTACTAAATGAGAGGCACTGTGCTATGTGCTGGGGATACAAAAAAAAGACAAAAACAAAACAAAACAAAACAAAAACCCTCCAAAGAGAGATCACAATCTAGTAAACAGAAGAGGAGAAGGGGAAAAGGAACATGAATTTAGTAAATGACCACTATATGCCAGGCACATTCTGAATGCTTTACAAGTATTATCTTATTTGATCCTCACAACAATCCTGAGAAATTGGTGTTATTATTATCCCCATTTTACAGTTGAGGAAATTAATGTAGACGGAGTTTCAGCGACTTGTTCAGGATCAGATAACTAGAAAGTGTCTGAGCTTGGGTGTGAACTCATGAAGATGAGTCTTCCTAATTCTAAGTCTAGTGCTCTATCTACCAGACCACCTAGGTCCTCCATTCTGGAGACGAGGGAGAACCAATAAAAAAGTCATGAAGTTGGAAAATAGGTGGAGGGGAGTAAAGTTTTAAAAGATTGGAAGAATAGGAAGGAGTCAGGTTGTTGATGTAGATCTCCATAGCCTTGAGAGACTGGTTTATCACTGTGACACCCCTTTGGTGCTCTGTGTCTGAGACTTTGGGTGATCCACCCATTAAGAGGGAACATCAACATAAGGAAAGCTATCTCAGGTTATCAGACATCCACAGTTATACCTTTATCCTGCAACAAAGTCTTTGGCTGTTTCTACTTCCACAAATGACAGCAGATTGTATAATAGCAATATATGTGGTTAAGTCAAGCTTCAAAATGGCAGCTAGCTGGCAGAATGGGTGGAAACAGGCCTGGAGACAGGAAGATCTGAATTCAGATGTGGCCTTAATACACTTACTAGCTGAGTGATTCTGGGCAAATCACTGTAAAATGGAGGTAATAATAGCATCTACCTCAAAGAGTTGTAAGGATGAAATGAGATATCTGTAAAGCATTTAGCACAATATGTGATACACAGTAGGTGCTATATAAATTCTTATAAATTCTATATAAATTCTTATTATTAAACACCAGTGAGTTCTTCCTTTTATGTGTTATTAGTTCCAGTATAGAAAGAGGCTATTGGTAAGGGCTGTCATCTTCAGGTGCTATATAAATGTTAACTGCTATTCTTCTTCTTCTTCTTAAACACCAGTGAGTTATTCCTTTTGTGTGCTATTAGTTCCAGTATAGAAAGAGGCTATTGATAAAGGGCTATCATCTTCCCCAGAGCTCAATCACCCAGCCTTGCTTATTGTGATATCATGTGCTATTTATAATTAAATAATATTAACCTCAAATTCATGAATTTGGTTTTCTTTTTAAAAATTTTTTTTGTAATTGTATTTCATTATTATTTTCCTTAGGAATTGAGCATAATTCGTGCTATGCATTAAAAAACATCAATCTGAAAAAGGGTCCATAGTCTTCCCTAGACTGCCAGTGGACTCCATGTCACCAAGAATCCCAGCCTTCATCAGCCCATAGCTAGTCTCAGTTCAACCAGTCATCACAGAGAGTCCTGTGATTGGATCTCAGAAGCACAAAGGGAACCCTTAATTATTGACAAATGAAAGGATTTTATGTTTTAATTATCCCTCTTCCTATAACCCCAATGCTCTTATTCTTCCTGATGTGAAGACCTAGGCAGGACTTGGGTATACCTCTCACAAACTCTCTGGCTTATTGTGCCTCATCCAGGAAGACCCAGAGAATTTCAATGTCTGACTTGCTTCAAAAATGGTGGGGCAGCTAGGTGGTGCAGTGGATAGAGCACCAGCCTTGAATTCAGGAGGACTTAACACTTCCTAGCTGTGTGACCCTGGTCAAGTCACTTAACCCCAGGCTCAGGAAAAAAAAAAATTTTCCCTGGTTTGTATTCATACCCAGGCTCTTTTTGCTTCCAAAGGAAGAATCTTCACTTTCCAAACTTCATAGGTATCCAGGCTAATGATAGGGGGAGAGACTTACCTCTTAGCTCTTCACAGGATACTATTGTATTTAAACAACTTCTTACTTCTATAAACAAAAATTTTACATGATATTTAAAAAAAAATTTAAGTGGGATATACTCAATCTAACTGTGAAAGTTAACTATCTAAAAATCAGGTTTCTCATGATTTTACAATGACTACTTTTACAATTTATTTAAAAAAACAATTTATAGTATTTACTATATATATATATATATATATATATATATATATATATATATATATATATATATATATATATATATATATATATATATATATATATATATATATATATATAGTATTGATGAGTTAATACAGAGAATTTCTGAGGGTATTGTCCTTACTGGTAAATAATATTAGTTCATACTCATATGACACTTTGCTGTTTATAGAGAACTTTCTTTGTAACAATTCAAAGGTGGTGGTAAATGTTATGATTATCATCATTTTACCTATGGGGAAACTGAGTCTCACAAAAGTAAATTGATATGGGCAGAATCATTCAAGTAGTAACCAGTAGAACTGGGACTCAGATATAGGTCTTTCTACTCCAAGACCAACAATTCTTCCACTCCATTCCACTATGGCACACATTATTACAGGTGAACCATTGTCTCTCAAAGTCACCTGCCAGGGCCTTAATAAAGCAATTCAGATGAGTGCATTCCTACTGACTATTGTCCATGAACTGCTGGAGTTCAGGGAAGGAGCTTATGAGGGACAGGGGTGCTATAATTCATTGGAACCCACTGCTGCCTTTTAAGTACTGGTGTATTCAGCTGTCACTCAAGGGGCCCAGGGCATAATGGGGGGATTTCCATCACAGAACTGAGAGAGCCCTTAGAGATCATATGAAGATACTGAGGTCTATAGAAGTTAAGTTACTTGCTCAGATTCCCACAGCTAGTTAGTGGCAGAGCTGGATCCAGAAGTCAGGTCGCCTGGATTTTTCCTCCTAAATTTGACTTGTGCCTAGTCAAAAAGGATGCAGCCAGTCACAGAGATGGAGCTAAGAAAAATCATGAATAGGCATTAATGAGTAGAAAGGTTGGGGAGAGGTGAGCTTGGGGGAGAGAGAGTAGAGGAGGAAGGGAGAACAAAAAGACAAAGACCAGAGGCTATTAATACCAGCTGGGGGGTGAGAAGGCCTGAATTTTCGTGGAGTCTTGTGAAGGTGGAAAGAACAGGGTGTATCTAGGAGAGATTACGAAGGTATATGACCTCTTAAAGGACTGTGCTCCGATTCTGTGATTCTATTCCAGGACTATAATTGCCAAATAAAGCTAACTGAAGCCTACATAAAGCATTTTAGCTTCACTTATCAGTGTTTATTCTTTGGAAGAGCTGGAAAGAAGGTAAGGCATTAAAGGGCCTACTGCTAGAAGTGCCCGAATGCCAAGTGAAGATTAGAAGAAAATGTATAAGAAAGATAAAAGGCACAGGGCTAACTTTGAAGCTGAAAAGCTATCCCACAGCACAGAAGGATGTGGCCAGTGTAAATGAAGCCAAAGCTTTGGAAAGCTACAATCATCAGGCAATTAGGGATGCAAGAACTCCTTAGAAAGCACATAATGCGTTTGCCCTAAAGATGTCCCAGTGTTTACTCTGTAATTTCTCTATAGTTTCTCAGGTTAAACTTAAAAACAATTAAACTCACGAGTGTTATTCTACTTGACGTCCATTAGGGAATAAAGGGTCCATGGGGCCTGCAAAGTACAGGAGTACACGTGGACCAGGGGTGACCTATAATTGAATTGAGAGCTTTTTTTGGAAAGGAGAGGCTGAGGAGACAGAACATTTTTTTTTTTTTACTATTAAAGGTCTTTGTGAATATTCACATGATCATAGATTTAAATTAAAAATCAAAACTTATTTCCCTGCATTTTTTCTTCCTGTGGCTTCAGCCTTAGATAGCTGAGTATATGAACCATTCAAATCACTTCGTTGCTTCACCAAGTCCCCTTTTCTTTTCCTGGGGGCAACTAAGTGATTCAATAGCTGTGTGACCTTGACAATTCACTGCTTGCCTCAGTTTCCTTATTTATTAAATAGGGATAAGAATAGCACCTAGCTGACCATGTCATTGTAATGACTAAATGAGATAATAATTGTAGAATTTAGTACAGTGCCTAGCATATAGTGATATATAAATGTTGCCTATTATTATTATTATTATTATTATTATTATTATTATTATTATTATTCTGAGCTGTAATACGTTTCTTCTTCCCCTTTGAACATAATTCATTCAACACCAGGTTGCCCTTGGTTGAGACTAATTAGTCCAATGTTTTTAGGCTTCCCAGAACACATTCCATTTCAGATTTTTTCATAGAACATAGATCTTAGAACTGAGATGCTATCTAGTCCAACCTCACCATTTCAGATGAGGAAACTGAGACCCAGAGAAGTTAATTGATTTGCCCAAGTTGTACAGGTATAAGAAGGATTTGAATGCAGGTCTTCTTTCAAGTTTTCTGATTACAGAACCATTGGATAATGATGCTTCATTATGTCAAAAAGGTCAAATTGTTTCAGTCATCAGTAATCAATGCCTGTGTTCCTTTTTAGCTTCTTGATTTTAGTGCATATGTATACAAAAACACAGTTATCCATAGTGGATCCTTCTGGAAAGCAAGATTTTTTTGCATAACTTAGAGTATTAACCCGTTAAGTGATCAACCTGTTTGATCTCTCTTTTTTTGGTTAGAAATCTTTCTAAAATGCTTACTCATTTACCTTACCAAAGAGCATTTCACAGTCCTGCTTCTCTATTTTTGCATTCAGTGTTATCTTTTATACTATGAAGGCCTGTGCTATTGGGATAACTATGTAACAACTAGCAACTTTACTTCTGGAAAATTCCTGATATCAGCTTGGTTTTTGTTGTTTTCATGTGGTTTTTAAAAATTATTTTTCTCTTCTCAGAAAAGTACAGAGAAGTGGGTGTCACTGAAAACATTTGAGTAGTGAAAACTTGGTTGTTTTTCTGCAAAATCAAATACTGAATCAGAAACTGGAGTTGCAGACTCTTGAAACTTTTTACACCCTTCCTGACAACTTCTTTTCCTCTGTTTTCTCAGTTTTCTTTTAATTTTCAGTAGTATTCACAACACTGTTTATGAGTTCTGCATCAAGCCTACAATGCACCATAAAAATGCCTTCTAGCTCACTTGAATTGTTTGTTGATAGGATGATGGAGAGGGATCTCTTATCATTTCTAGCATGTTTGTTAGAGTATTTCATTCCAAAGCATATAGATTCTTGTATGCCATCTTATCACAAAGGGACATATGGTAAACATGCCATCAGATTTAAGCCTTCCTTAATATTTTGATTTTTAACACAAGTAATATTTAATTTACCTTCACTCTTTTAAAGACCCTGAAAGTTTTGTCATTATTTATGTAATTTTCTTATTGAAGCCTCTTATAATAACATTTTCTGAAGAGATTCTTGGTCCATAGGGTGAATCAATGAGGTGAATACTGGAAGACAAAGGATCATAAAAATATCATTTATGCTAATCCTGCTTTTTCAGGACTAGTTCAGAACTGTCTATCATTAAAACATTTGCTGTCCTTAGACATATCCATGATTTAAAAATAATCCTTCATTGTAATTTCAAAGATATAAAACAATTAGAAAAATATTTTCATATATATGTATGTATATATGTGTATATATATGTATATATATATGTGTGTGTGTATATATATATATGTGTGTGTATATATATATATGTGTGTGTATATATATATATATATATATATATATATATATATATATATATGTGTGTGTGTGTGTGTATATATATATATATAATAAGTTTGGGCTCTGTAACCAGAAAGAAAATGTGAGACATCTTTGAAAATGCTGGAATGATTCAGTTTCCATTCCTACTCCCTTTCCTACCTCCTTTTGTGTGTTGTCCCAGAGGTTAGATTATAAATTCCTTAAGGGCAGAAACTATCTTTCTCTTTATTAGTTGTATCCCTGGCATTAGGTGGTTCAGTGGATAAAGCAGTGGTTCTGGAGTCAAGAGGACCCATGTTCAAGTTTTGCCCTCAGATACTTCCTAGCTATGTGACCTTGGATAAGTCACTTAATCCTATTTGTCTTAGTTCTTCTTTTATAAAATGAGCTGGAGAAGAAACTAGAAAACCTCTTCAGTATTTTTGCTGAGAAAACTCAAAATAGGGGTCATGAAGAGTTGCACACAACTAAAACAAGTCAAGAACAGCAAATCCCCAGCACTTAGCACAGTGCCTGACACATAATAAGCATTTAATGAATGTTTATTGGATTTTTCTGTTTGGCAAAAATGGAATTTTGTGGGGGTCAAAAGCATTAACACATGCACAACCTATTCTCATTTACCCCCTTCCCCTCTTGTGAGGAGTAGGTGGGGTTAGCACATGCTAGATGCTACTACTATGTGAGAATGGGCAAAATAGACCGAGTTCAGAATAGTGATAATAATAACTAGCATTTTACATAGCACTTTAAGCTTTCAAGGTGTTTTATGTATATTATTTGATCCTCACAATAACTCTGTGAACTATTATTATCCTCAGTAAGTATCTAAGGTTCAGATTTGAACTCAGATCTATCCATTGCACTATCAAACTGCTTAAGACTTCTGGGCAGCTGGCTATGCTCAAAAATAAGTTGTCCAAAAAAGGCCACAGAATCGTTCTGAAGGCTTTTTTTAAAAATTGCTAACTTTGAAATGCCTAAAATGCACTTCATCATCACTGACATTTCTATAGAGCTTTAAAACTGGCAAAGCTCTTTACATATAACGGCCTGGTGAGCTAAGTACTACATGCATCATTATTTGTATTTTATAGATAAAAATGTAGGTTCAGTTTGATGCTGTTGTTCTTCTGCTGAGTTTCTCCCACCTTTTTTTGTTCCTCATAACAAATCTGAATACCTAATCATACAATCTCAGAGGCTGCGGAGAGTTAGCCATCTAGGACTGGACTGGTTCCGCTCTTGAGGTAGAAGAGTCTGTGATATTTTAATATGCTTTTAGTACTCTTTGTCCCTGTCTCAGGGGCTTCCATGAGAGAGAATTTCCATGAAAAGATGTTTTTAAACTAGCCAAAAATGGTTTTCTCTATTGCTAAACTCTCTGCTTATCCTCTGACCGTCTCTGGAAAAAAAAAAAAAGTTTATTCAGCAACTGATTTTATACAATCTACCCTCCACTTCCCTCAACATTTCCCTTATCTGGCAACTCACAACCTACCTGAGATAATCTGATGTTATCTTCTTGACTTTCACTGTTATTGTTGTGACTCTCAGACTTTTGAAACAGCTTTTCTATACAGAGCCAAAATCCAAAGGGTTTCTCTTTCTCCTACAGGTACATGCTGGACAGGCTTGCTATGTATTTTCTAAGTCACCAAAATGATCTTTCTGTTTTTTGCAAATATTTTTAGTATCCCGTGCCTTATTTACTCAGGATCTCATGACTAAAATTCTGGAAGGTTTGCCACATCAGTTCCCTGCTACCACTGTAGTATGCCAAGGGAATGTCATGAGTTTGGAATAGTGAATTCTTTAACTTTGCATTGCTTATATTATACTTTGAAGCAACTGGAGTGGGTCCCAATCAGTGCTAAGACACTAGAGGTGTTAGTCCAGTGTGGATAACCAGAGATGTTAACCATGTCTTCCTCAGGGAACTTCAGCTTAAAATAATGTAGACTAAATGTGGAGAGTCTTGCTCACTCACCCAAAAGAGATCCAGGCTATAGAGGTAGCTCGTACAAATATTTTTTCTAAAATAACTGGGATATAATTGTCATTTGGGTATTGCTCATTGCCTCATAGGTACCTCTTTATAATTCTTGTGAATCTTGGCAGAAAGGACATATGAAAGGGTGTTGATGGGTTGTAAGTAAAGCTTAGATTTGGGGGGTTCTGGGAGAACACCCATTCCTCATCCCTGTTCCTTAAAGCTAGATTGGTCACATTAAATTTCTGGCATCCCAACTCTGAATTCTTGTCTTGAGAGTACCCCTCATTTAAGCTTTTGAATGACTTTCCACTCTGCTATTGCAGCAGGATATAGTTCCACTTTCCAGGATGGTCTGTGCTGATGATATTTTGCCCTGACTGGTGGCCTCTTGCTTTGTGGTTATTGGGATATTTCTCATAACATCTTTCTTGTACTTAGACCTGAGAAACTCGATGTGACCTTTCACTTTTCTTTCATGTCCCTGATTTGACAAGATGTTCTTAAATTATCCAAAAATGTTTTTTCTCTATTGCTAAACTCTCCTCTGACCACCTCTGAAAAAATGTAATTTATTCAGCAACTGGTTTTATACCATCGACCCTCCATTTCCCTCAACACTTTCCTTATCTGGCACCTCACAACCCATCTGAGATATTTATCTCCTTAACTTTCACTGTTGTTGTGACTCTCAGACTTTTGAAATAGCCTTTCCATACAGAATCAAAATTCCAAAGGGTTTCTTTCTCCCCTATAGGTACATGCTGCTCATAGGCTTGTTGTGTATTTTCTAAGTCACCAAAAAAAAAACCTCTCTAGTTTTTGCAAATATTTTTAGTATCCGATGTCTTACTTACTCAGGATCTCATGACTAAAATTCTGGAAATCTTGCCACCTCAGTTCCTTGCTACCACTGTAGTGCGCCAAGGGAATACCATGAGTTTGGGATAGTGAATTCCTTGACTTTGCATTGGCAGTTCTGCTGGCAGCTCATCATTTCCAGCTGCTTCTGATGTTGACTTTCTCATTCAGGCATCTCACTCTATCTTCAGATAATCCCTCTCTCTCCAGGAAGGTTTTAAGGCTTCTTATTATCTCCTTGGAGTCAGTGGGAAGTATAATGACCAGTTTCCAGACATTCTTCCCACATGTTATGCCTCCAGGGATGCTGAGATGTACCACTGACTTAGCTAATTTATTGAACTTGGGAAGGGCTTTTTCTGTCTCCTGGCATATGCTGGTGTTTCACATCTCCTCAGATTGTCCACAGCATCATGTAAAGACTTCTCATATCATTGGCTTCAAAGTTAATGGACACCTTTTAAAACAAGTCATACTAATACTTCATATCAAGATTCTGGAGATGTAGTAGTCATTTAAAAATTTTAGTTAAATTATACACAGCACAAAAAATACAAATACTTAATTGTGCACTCATATGTGACCAAGGCAGTTAGATGGATATAGAGTTATGAACCTGGAGTCAGGAAGATCTAAATTCAAATTCACTTGTGATAGATGATTAATTGGACTCCTGTTTTATCCTAATCAGTCAGATATGATTCCATAGGAGTGGTCATTATATTAGGTTTCAGAGCTGTGAATTGCAGATTGTAAACGCATTTGCTTAATCATAGGAAGCTAACTATAGCTTCCTCTCTGTTTTTCTTTATTATAATGACCTATATATATGCATATATAGTTATAATGACAGCAGTGCTTCAATTACATGAAAAGTATCCTGGCTACTTTTGTTGCCCCTCTGTTCCTTGTCATCCTCTATTGTTCTATGTGGGGAAGTGATCATGAGCATGTAGTCAATGAGTGACCCTGGCTGCTGGACCACAACCTGACCTCTACTGGCCTGTCAATTTGTGTAGATGTTTTGACATCCTCTCATCAACCCAACCCCATGAACTTGCTTCTCAATTTTGAAATAACTTCCCGGAAGGTAAATATAAGTCTATTAAGGTCTGTTCACCAGCCTGTTTGCCAAACCAATGGGATTCTGACCCTCCTAGAGAGTCAAAGGCAAAATCTGTTAGCTACTGAGATTCTGTATTTTTTGGCTACTTCATCTATTTTATTCAGATACCAAGCACTATAAACTAAGGTTCTGGAGGAAGTGGGCATCTTAGATCAAGAAGAATATCTGAGGTCATTTTATGAGAGGAAGCCATAGACGCTTTAATAAAGTGCCATTGGGCTCAGAACTCTGCCTCAGTGGTTTTTCTTGCAAATTGGATAATTTTGAAAATTCCCACACCCTTGGCAAATCCCTTAATTTCTGTCTCCCTCAGTTTCCTCAACTGTGAAATGGGGATAATAATAGTACTTGTTGTAAGAATCAAATGAGATAATATTTGGAAAGTGGTTAGCATAGTGCCTCACACTTTGTAGACATTTAATAAATACTTGTTCCCTTCTCTTCCCCACGAACCAGTTGTCACCAACAGCATAGCCCAAATGACACACATTTTAGTGCAATGAAAAACATCTGTTCAGGAAGGGAGAGTGTCTATTATTGCTTGTTATTTAATTATGTCTGCCTCTTTGAGACTCCATTTTTATTTATTTATTTATTTATTTTTGGCAAAGGTATTGGAGCGGTTTGTCATTTCCTTCTTCAGCATGTTTTACAGATGAGAAACTGAGGCAAATAGGATTAAATGACTTGCACAGCTAACTAAGTGTCTGAGGCCAGCCTTGAATTCTTCCTGACTCCAGGTCCAACACTGTGCACTGTGATGCCAAACATTTGCCCCAAAGTGTTTCCTTCCCTACTAAATAAGCTCCCACTTGTAATGACCACCGTCATGAGAGCAAAATCTAGTTTCTCCCCAAACTACGTGTTCTCAATAAAAGAAGAAGCCATTCCTCTGTTAGTTCTGCTCAGTAGATGGGCTCCCACTGCTGAACCTGGGGGTGGGGAGTTCCAATCAAACTCTCACTTCCTGTATCTTCCAGCCAAGTTTCAGTGAATCACGTTATCAGTCATTACTTTGAGAAAATGATTAATTAAAATGGTAATAAAACATTAGTATAATAATATCTGAGTCCTCTCCTTGGGTATCCCAGGCCGTGACCTTGATTCAGTTCTTCTCCAGCCCCAGAGCAGCATGGGGGAAAAAAAGTCTGGAAGCTCAGTTCTCGAAGATTTCCAGCCAGGAGTTGAGCAAAAGGCAATTCATTCACAAACAGGGCAATTGCGCAGGCTGTGCAGATGAATGCAATAGCGGCAGGGTGTCTTGATCTTACTCCAGAAAGCAGTGCAGAAACTGTTGCAAGGGGAGCAGCAGCTGTCACCCGTCTCATCTTCCCTTTAGTTCCTTGTCAATCTTATTTCTTGCTTGATATCAGGTGTTCATTGATCTAGACCTCCCTCCCTTTAGTTTTGGAACAAAGTCAGCTGGGTGTCTATAAAGGGAGAGCTAGTCCAGCTTTCTTATCAAGGTCCCTTCAAAGGCAGATGGGAAGAAAGGAAAAAGTAGGCTGGAGTGGACTGGATGCTGTTACTCCTCCCTCCTTCTCAGCTTTCTCTTTCAAATCTTCCATTCCCCTGGTCATCTTCTGTATGAACCTACTCCCTAGATATTGTTGTGATTGACAGAGTGGACTGGATGCTGTTACTCCTCCCTCCTCAGCTTTCTCTTTCAAATCTTCCATTCCCCTGGTCATCTTCTGTATGAACCTACTCCCTAGATATTGTTGTGATTGACATGGCTACTGGATATATTTTGTTTCCATCCTCCCTCCCTTCATTAGATATAAACTCCATGAGGGCAGACATTGTCTATATAAACTTTGTTCTTTTCCCAGTCTCTAGTATAGTGCTCTGCAATTAGTAGGCTTTTATTAAGTATTTATGGAATTGAATCGTGCAATTCCCATCTGAGGATTAAAGTATTTGGATGTGATTCTGATACTTGAAACAAGGATCGCATCAGGGAAGCCTGAATTAAGCATTCTGTGTAATGTCATGAACCAGGGTCTCATGTTTGTAATGTTCATTGGAATGGGTTGTGATCAGACTGAATGGAGATGGGAGGAATAAATGAGTAACCAGGAATGTGGTAAAATAAAGGCTCATTAGAAGAGGGAGTGTATTCTAAAGACTTTGGAGAACATCTGTGCCTTTGAAATAGGGAAGAAAATAGGGGAAATTAGTCTAGGCTATGAGGAAAGTTTGTTGTTCAGTTGTGGCCGACTCTCTACGAACCCATTTGGGGTTTTCTGGGCAAGATATTGGAGTAATGTGTGATTTCTTTCTCCACAGAGTTAAATGACTTGCCCCAGATTACCCAGCTAGTAACTAGCTGAGGCCGTATTTGAATTCATGAAAATGAGTCTACCTAATTCCAAGATGGGAGCTCTATCACTATGCCACCTGATGTCCTCTGAGGAAGGTCTGGGGTGAAGTAAAAAAAGGACAGGAGATGGAGATGGAGTAGGAGAAGGCTTAGAGAGGGACAAAGAAATAGTGGGGAAGAATAACAGAGAAACATGTATGTCTTTATAAACTTTATTGCTGCCTCTGCTTGAAGGCTAACTAAGGAGTATGGCTGGCCATTGGGGCTAGTGTGGTACAGACTCAAATAGAGCCAAGTCCAGCAGTCTGAGTGTACCTCTGTATAAGTAGAGTGCTCTGGCCAGTTGTATTTTGTATTCTTTGTTCTGGTTCTGGTTTCCCAGTTGGTGAAGATAAAGACCCTGTCCTGAATGAGGACCTGGAGAGCTCTAGCCTCCTCTACTCCCCTTTGGGACTCTTCTGTAGGCATTTGTTAAGCTTTGAGTCTTTTTTTTTTTTGAGACTCTTTTTCTTCCTCCAAAAATAGTTTCTTTATTTTCAAAACACATACAAAGATAGCCTTCAACATTCACCCCTGCAAGACCCAAATTATTCTTTCCCTTTCCCGTCCCCTCCCCCAGACAGCAAGCAATCTAATACCTGTTAAACATGTGCAACTCTTCTACATATACCTCCACATTCATCATGCTGCAGAAGAAAAATCAAATCAAAAAGGAAAAAAAAAGCAAGCAAGCAACAGTAAAAAGGTGAAAACACTAAGTTGTGATCCACATTCAGTCTCCATAACCCTCTCTCTGGATGCAGATGGCGCTTTCCTTCACAAATCTGTTGGAATGGCCTGAATCACCTCATTGCTGAAAAGAGCCAAGCCTATCATAATTGATCATTATATAATCTTGTTGCTGTCTACAATATTCTTTTGGTTCTGCTCATTTTACTTAGCATCAGTCAATGTAAGTGTTTTTGAAAATCTTCCTGCTGATTGTTTCTTATAGAACAATAATATTTCATAACATTCACACATCATAGCTTATTCAGCCATTTCCTCAAGTGATGGGCATCCACTCAGTTTCCAGTTCCTTGCCACTACAATAAGGTTGTTTTGAGACTCTCTTCAAGTGTCAGATTGCTTCAGGTCCTCAGCTTCTAGCTTTGAGAGAGAAGGTGAAGGAGACCAGCTCCTCCCCTTTCCCCCCTCTCCAGGTTGCTGAAGACTCTGGGAAGGCATGAGTGAGACCAGTGGTCACAATCATGTTTCTGCTCCCTGCTTGCTCTACTAGAGACCAGAAAGTTTCTCCTCAGGTGAGATTAAAGGCAATCTCTCTTGGTTGATCTGAGTTATCTCACTTTTAATGGGGGAGAGCTCTGTATTGTCTAGTCTATACTGATACCTAGCCTTAATCACAGAATGAGTGTGGTCTCAGTCAAATAGAATTGTTGGAAACCTTAGTTTAAAAAGACCAAGGTCTTCCATTGCATCCAGGGCCATTTCTAGTCATCCTGATCTATATTTGACCGCTGGACCCAGATGGCTCTGGAGGGGAAAGTGAGGCAGGCGACCTTGTCCAGCCTCTCTCACTTAAGTCCAATTCACTTGCATGTCACAGCATCACCTCCCTGATGTCATGATATTCTTCAAAAATGAAGGGCAAACAACATATTCTCTTATGTATACCTTCTCTGATTTGTTTTTGCTATGATTTAGATAAATATGTTTCTTTTCTACTTGCTATAAGTATTTATTGGGAAACCAGTATTTGGTGGGAAAGGAATCTAGCCTTGGATATAGAGTTTGGGATTCCCTGTTTCCTCCTAATCCCAAATGATAAAGTTATCAGAAGTTAGATTGAACCTGATCCTATCCCTTAGATGAACAATATTTAAAGGAACAGATAAATATAATTCTAGTCTAGTACCCTCTTTCTCTGAGGAGAGTAGAGTGGCTTCTAGCCCCATCTTCTGGCTTCTTCTCTAGGTAGGAATGAAAATCTCCTTTGGAGAAGAGTTGGGAGAGAAGATGCTCAAGATATCTATTATGTCTCTTTTCCAATCACACAAAGATAGCTCTCTCTAAACATGGGCTCTTCTTTTCACATGGGTTTTGCCACACTCTCTACATATTCATGTTACTGGACAAGATTATCCATAGCTTAGCTTGATCTTCTACTAAATGCACCCACAGGATTCCCCCTATCCACCCATAAAACAGAATAAACATTTTATGGATGAGTAGATGCAGTCTAAGATCATACCTTGTCATGACCTCCAGAACCTGGTAGAAGGCACTTTGCCTGGCCTCCCATGATTCCTTCAATGAATCGCTCTTCCCTTTATCTCATTTTGCAAGTGCTGATATAAATATTTCTCTGCCAGGATCAGATGATGCTCTAAATTTGCTGGAATCTTGTTAATGTTGACACTTTTGTGAAGCTAAAGTAGTTGATTAACGTAAGTTCATCAGCTAGAAAACATGGTCAGAGATTTTTTCCTCCCCTTGTCATTGTTGTCACTTCCCAAAGATACTTTCCTCATTTGTGTTCCCTTGAAATGCCCTTCCTTATAACAAAGAAATAGAGTTAAGCAAAACAAACCAATACAGTGGCTGTGCCTGACAACAGATGTCTCATTTTCACTCATGGCCAACCTTATCTAGCTGGTCCCAGCCAAGCTTCACATTGTACCGTGGACATCCTCTTGCCATCTGCCCAGCCTGCTGCTGAGTTCTCTGGACCAGATACTGTGCCCCGAGGCTTAACCCTCTTGGCTCTATAATTGGCACAGTAGGATTCTAGTTGTTCCATTTGATGAGGGCATTCCACAGCCTGTAGCACAGTATGGCACGTTAGTCCCAAGTATTCTTCATGTTCCATTCTGGCCATTTGTTTTACCCATCTACCCCTTCATCTGTTCACTACCTCTCCATATCACCTCTTTCCCTCTCCTCTTCTATCTGTGGAATCATAATTGAATCAATACTAATATTGTTTCTGAAGAGATTGTGTCAATTAAATTCCCTATGGTTCCTATCACAATCCAAAAAAAATTCCCCAAATAAAGCAAACTTTTTTTTTTTTTTACCATTATTTTCCTATGTGTGTTGTCTTTCATTGTTAGAATATTAGCTTCTTGAGGGCAGAGACCGTTTCAATTTTTTATTGGTATCTTCAGCTCTTAGAACAATGCTTGGCACATAGTAATTGCTTTTTCATTCATTATAAGCCTACAGTTTATAATCTCATTTGGTCACTGCGCTGATCAGAGTTCCGATTTGTTTCAGTGATATTTTCCTTAATGTTAGGATCATTATAGTACTTGTTATTTTGGTTCTGCTCATTTGGTCTGTATTATTTCATTCAAGTTTTCTCAAGTTTCTCTGTCTTCTTCATATTTAGATCTTCTTGTTATCTTATAATATTCCATTTTACAATTTACTTTGCCATTCTCCAATTGATAAACAACCACTTTATTTCCAATTTTTATATAGCTCAAAATGATGCTATAAATATTTTTGTAAATAGGGGACATTTCCCTCTACTTTTTTCTTCTAGGGAGTATATGCAATGTGTATATATGATTTAGTGACATTTCTAGTATTATAGTCCTAAACAATTCTCCAAAATGGTTGGACAAATTCACAATTCCATTAACATTGCACCTACATGCTTACCTTCCTCCCCCCAACAGTATTTTATTTTTCTGAATATATGTAAAGATAGTTTTAAACATTCATTTTGTAAAACTGTGTATTCCAATTTTTCCTCCTCTCTTTCATCTTCCCCCTCTCCAAGATAGGAAGCAATCTGATATAAATATGTGCAATTCTTTTAAACAGATTTCCATATTTGTCATATTGTGCACCAAAAAAAAAATCAGATCAAAAAGGAAGAAAACCACAAGAAAGAAAGAAAAAGAAGCAAGCAAACAAACAATAATAGAAACAAAAGGCAAAATGCTATGCTTTGATCCACTCAGTCTCCATAATTCCCTCTTTGGATGTGGATAGCATTTCCTATCCCAAGTCTATTGGAATTGCCTCATAGTTGAGAAGAGCCACATCCATCACAGTTGATCATCACATATTCTTGTTACTGTGCATAATGTTCTTTAGTTCTGCTCCCTTCACTCAGAAACAGTTCATATAATTCTTTTCAAGCTTTTCTGAAATCAACCTGCTCATTTCTTATACGACAACAATATTCCATTATAGACATATATCATTATTCAGCCATTCTCCAACTGATGGGCACCCTCTCAATTTTCAGTTCCTTGTCACTACAAAAAGAGCTGCTCCAAACATTTTTGCACATGTGGGCCCCTTTTCCTCTTTTGTGATCTCTTTGGGACACAGATCCAATAGTGACACTGCTAAATCAAAGGGTATGTATAATTTGATAGCCCTTTGAACATAGTTCCAAATTGTTCTCCAGAATGGTTGAATTATTTCATAACTCTATCAACAAGCATTAGTGTCCCAGTTTTCCCATATGCCCTCTAACATTTATCACTATGTTTTTCTATCATTTTAGACAATCTGAGGGGTGTGAAGTAGTACCTCTGAATTGCCTTAATTTGCATTACTCCAATAGTGATTTAGAGCATTTTTTTCATATAACCAGAAATGGTTTTAATTTCTTTGTCTGAAAATTGTCTGTTCATATCTTTTGACCATTTATCAGTTGGAAAATGGCTTGTATTCTTAAAAATTTGAGTTAATTCTCTATATATTTTAGAAATGAGGTCTTTATCAGAAACACTGGCTGTAAATTCCACCCCCTCCCTCAGCTTTCTGCTTCCCTTCTAATCTTGACTACATTGGTTTTGTTTTTGCAAAACCTTTTTAATTTAATGTAATTGAAATTATCTATTTTCATGCTTATCTTCACATAACCTCTCCAACTTTAACATTTTTTTCAAAGCTTGGAGTTGCATAATTTATATTTCTCTTACTATTAGTAATCTGGAAGATAAACACTACTTTGGAAAAAAATTCTTGTGTCATCTTGGAGACATTTAAAGATGAAAACAGAAAGAAATTAGCAGACTAAAGGAAAATGGAAAATATCTGCAAAGGTTTTTCTTTTTTAATGAGAAACTCTTTTCATTATCGAGGACAGTAGAAACAAATTCCATAGAATCTGATATCCCAGTCCTAGTTGTATTTTTGAAGCAAACAAAAATGGCAGCAAAAAAAAAAAAAAAAAAACAAAGATGGGAAAAGCAGCTGGATTCCACATAGGACATATTGAAAAATGAAGATGGGTTGGTATTGGAGCAAGGGATCAATCAACAAGCATTTATTTGATTCCTCCTATGTTTTAGATACTGTATGAGGTATTGGGGTTTACAAGTATAAAAATAAGACAGATCCTGACCTCAAAAGGATTTTTCTCTGGCTTTTTCCCATAGGGGGTATGTATACTGCATATATGTGATTTAGTGACTTCATTTTAATTCTAAATAATTCTCCAGAATGGTTGGACAAATTAACAACTCCACCAACATAGATTCAAGTAGACTACATGTACATACATAAGTATAGAGAGAAGACTGTCCTTAAAAGCTTAAAATTGCATGACTTTGGGGAAATCTAGTATGTTAAAAATAAATACAAGATAGTTATGGCAGGAGACATTAGCAGCTGAGGTGGGACAGGAAAGGCCTCATATGAAAATTGACATCTGAGTTGAGCTTTGAAAGAAAATGTTTTTCTTTTTGTTTTTTTAGTTTTCAGTTCTTACCCTTCAGATCACTCATAATAAGAGAAAATACAAATTTGTCAACTGAACTTTGGCAAAAATGATAAAAGACAAAAAATGGTTAAAGTTGGAGGGGCTATGGGAAGATAAACACAAATAAACTGTTGGAGTTGTGAGCCTGTTCAGCCATTCTGAAGAACAGTGGTAATGAGAAGAGAATATATACATACATTTCTATTATAGGGATTGCTTGTGCTGGAATCTTGTGTATAAGAAGTATTGAGAAGACAAATTTAGTTGGACCATAGATAATATATTTTTTTTAATTTTGTTTTTTATTAATTTTTGTAATTATAACATTTTTTTGATAGTACATATGCATAGGTAAATTTTTTTTACAACATTATCCCTTGTACTCCCTTCTGTTCCGAGTTTTTCCCCTCCTTCCCTCCACCCCATCCCTTAGATGGCAGGCATTCCCATACATATTAAATATCTTATAGTATATCCTAAGTACACTATATATGTGCAGAATTGAATTTTGTTGTTGTTGTTGCAAAGGAAGGATTATATTTGCAAGGTAAAAATAATCTGGGAAGAGAAACAAAACAAAACAAAACAAAAGAAAAAAAACAATGCTCACAGTTTACACTCATTTCCCAGTGTTCCTTTTCTGGATGTAGCTGATTCTGTCCATCATTGATCAATTGGAATTGGATTAGCTCTTCTCTATGTTGAAGATATCCACTTCCATCAGAATACATCTTCATACAGTATCATTGTTGAAGTGTATAATGATCCCCTAGTTCTGCTCGTTTCACTCAGCATCAGTTGATGTAAGTCTCTCCAAGCCTCTCTGTATTCCTCCTGTTGATCATTTCTTACAGAACAATAATATTCCATAACATTCATATACCATAATTTATCCAACCATTCTCCAATTGATGGACATCCATTCATCTTCCAGCTTCTAGCCACTAGGAAAAGGGCTGCCACAAACATTTTGGCACATACAGGTCCCTATCCCTTCTTTAGTATTTCCTTGGGATATAAGCCCAGTAGTAGTACGGCTGGGTCAAAGGGTATGCACATTCTGATAACTTTTTGGGCATAATTCCAGATTGCTCTCCAGAATGGCTGGATTCTTTCACAACTCCACCAACAATGCATCAGTGTCTCAGTTTTCCCACATCCCCTCCAACATTCATCATTATTTGTTCCTGTCATCTTAGCCAATCTGACAGTGTGTAATGATATCTCAGAGTTGTCTTAATTTGCATTTCTCTGATCAATAGTGATTTGGAACACTCTTTCATATGAGTGGAAATAGTTTTAATTTCATCATCTGAAAACTGTCTGTTCATATCTTTTGACCATTTATCAATTGGAGAATGGCTTGATTTCTTATAAATTAAAGTCAATTCTCTGTATATTTTGGAGATGAGGCCTTTATCAGAACCTTTAACTGTAAAAATGTTTTCCCAATTTGTTACTTCCCTTCTAATCTTGTTTGCATTAGTTTTGTTTGTGCAGAAACTTTTTAATTTGGTGCAATCAAAATTTTCTATTTTGTGATCACTAATGGTCTCTAGTTCTCCCTTGGACACAAACTCCTTCCTCCTCCACAAGTCTGAGAGGTAAACCATCCCCTGTTCCTCCAATTTATTTATGATTTCATTCTTTATGCCTAAATCTTGGACCCATTTTGATCTAATCTTAGTATGTGGACCATAGATAATATAACGTGGATAGAGTGCCAGAGCTGGGGTCAGGAAGACCTGAGTGTGACCAGAGACAAGTCACTTAATATTGTCTTGTTTTCTCATCTGTAAAATGGGGGTAAGAACAGCACTTGCATCCTAGGGTTGTTGTGACTATTCATTAAGATAATACTTATAAAAAGCTGAATATAGTAAGCTCTATATAGCTATTTTTATAATATATCTGTAAAGGTAGGTTAAAGCCAGAATACGAATGGTATTAAATATTAAATATAGCAAGAGATATTTTAGAGGTAAAATGGACAAGACTTGGTACTTGATTGGTTATGTGAGAATGAGGAGTTGCAGAAGACATCAAGGTAGTAAACCTGGGTAAATGGAAGGATGAAACTCATCAGTATAGAGATGATAATTAAACCTAAGATAGAGTGAGCATTTTTTTTCCTGCATGGCTGTTTTATCAGTTTAATGGGTACTGTTTCTATACCACAGTAATCTCTTTTCTGTCTCTCCCATACACATCTTCTCAATTGGAAAAAGCCAAAACAAAAAAAAATCCTTATAGATGCTTTTTCTAAAGATTAATGGAGTCTTTCTGACCAATTGTTGGTGGGAAGCACAGTAGTTGGGACTTGTAAGCAAAAGTACTGAGAAATTTATTCCTTCAATTTTTCTACTCCAGATGTCCATTAACTGGTGAAAGGCTGAACAAGTTGTATATGAAAATAATGAATATTATTGCTCTATAAAAATGATGAACGAGCTAATTTTAAAAAGGCCTAGAACGATTTACACATTGTACATAATAATAGAAAGAATGTGCAATGATCAACTATGAAAGACTTGGTTCTTCTCAGTGGTTCAGTGATCCAAACAATCCCAATAGACTTTGGACAGAAAATACCATTTGCATCCAGAAAAGAGAACTAAGGAAATTGAATATAAAACAATACATTCTATGCTCACTTATTTTTAAAAAATCTCTCCCATGGTTTTCTCTTTTGCTCTGATTTTTCTCTCTCAACATGATCCATAAAGCAGGGTGTATTAAAAATAAAATTTACTCAAAAAGAAAAAAATTATTTACTCCTAAAATTTTGAGAATACTCTAGAACTGTTTTAAAAATATGAGAATGGGGCACAAGTGTAGAGAACATGTGGTAAAAGGACACTTCCCACATCTGGCACTAGAAGTCTTTATTTACAGAGTCCTCAAGAAGTTCCTCTTGGGTGTAGTTCCTTGCTGGGTAGGAAGCCCACCTGGGCTACAAGGTTCCATGCCCTTGTTGAATCAATAGCTGACACCTCTCTTTGTCATGTGGTGTCTTGCTCCTTGAAGCTGTCTCTTCATGGTGACTACTGTTTAGCATCCACTTGCTTTCAGTATTTCCCCACTTCTGATGCAGATGCTGCTATTATTCACTGCCACTATTCAGCTCTGATCAATAATGGAACCTACAATGGGGCCTCTGGATATTTTGAACTCTCAAGATTGTCTGAGCACTCCCATGTCAGATGCTTTTGTCTAAGACCAGAAAAGAACAAAAAGAAAGCTCACAGGCTGCACCTGGGTATGGAGAAGAGAATTGCTTCCTCACTTCCCCTCTTGCCACAGTTAGTCATCCTTATCCTTCAGAGCCAGAAAGAAGAGAGCTAGGGAAGGATGAGTTGCTCCTTTTCAACATCCATTTACTTCTAGCCCAGCAATCAATTAAATAGCTCTTGTTCATCAATCACAAAGTACAAACCCCGGAGTCATCATAACCAGAAGTTTCCATGCATGCTCTGCAAGATAAGAATTGTTTTGATTTGCATTTTCTTAATTCATGATCTGTAACAATTTTTCATATGGTTGCTGATAATTTGCAATTCTTTTGCAAATTTCCTTTATATTCTTTTGACTCTTTATCCACTATAGAATGATTCATAGTCTTATACCTTTGGTGTTAGTTCCCCACAGATCTTGAAGATTACATTCCCATCAGAGATATCTGATACAAAGTTTCACCTCTCTCCCTTTGACGGATTCCTTTCTTATCCTGGCAACACTGATTTTGTTTGTGCCAAACTTTTCATTTCCATGTCACTGAAATTACCTATTTCCTCTTTCATGGTCATGTCTGGCTTGGTTAGGAATTCTCCCCATAGCCATAGCTGTGAATATTATTTGATCTCACTCTTTTCTAACCTTTTTTATCATGTGATCTTTCACATTCAATTCTTTTGCTTACTAGCTGTGTGACTGTGATCAAGTCACTTACTTCTATGAATCTTAGTTTTTTCATATGTAAAATGATGATAGTAATATCTATAATGCCTTAGAGGGCATAATGCTATGACTTATGAGATAAGGATCTATGAATGTCATTTATCTCCAATCCTCAGCCTAGAGTACCTAAAAATTCAGTAACTGAAATTCTTTAGGGAACATTTATTTAATGTGTCTCTATTATACAATTCCATTATAACAATTTTTAAATTATATGATTCATTATAAATTGAATATTGAATACCACTATGGATCATTAAACTTTCTCAGTAGTTATTTACATTTAAATTAATTAATTTCAGCACATAAAATATAATTATTTTGGTCATTCCCTCCGAGTCACTATTGGGATTCTTTGTTCACTTTTCTTCTTATACACGGTGGATATTTTCTTCCTTGCTGTCTTCTCTTTTTTGTTTGATATTATTTCATTAAAGGCTTTCTAGATTTTAGTACATTCCTCAAAGCAGTCAATCTCAACTGCATTATTGCATTCACTGATGTACTGACAAATAGAACTGATTCCAGTTGAGAATTGTTACAGCACAGAATGTCATCATGCCAGAGTCAGAGCAATTTTCTGTCTTCTGGTTTTCCATAGTGCTAAGGGAAGGGGAGCATGTGGCAGAAATGAGTTTGCTGCGAGTTTCTGGTTTGACTTGTGCAGCCCTACCTGAAGGATAGAGAGAGAACCAGAAAGCTCAGTGAATAAAACTCTGGGCTTGGAGTTAGAAATACCAGAGTTCAAATTCAGTTTTAGATACTTCCTAGCTATGTGACTGTGGACAAGTCCCTTAATCTCTGTCTACCTCAGTTTCCTCATCTATTAAAGGCGACAATAATAACATCTACTTCCCAGGATCAAATGAGATGTATTTAGCACAGTGTCTGGCACATGATAATTATTATAAACATGTTAGCTATTATTATTTTATTATTGACAGGTGTTAGGTGAGGAGGTACTAAATGGTTGCTTTAGGGATTAGAGATTAGCCTTTTCTGTGTCAGTTTATTGTGCTTTTTTTTTTTTTTAAACCACATTAGGGTTCTTACATTTTAGACTTTGAAGATATTTGAAATTGCTTTTTTCTCATATGTGAAATTCTTATTTTGGGGAGGTTTGAGAGATCATGAGAATCAGAAAAAGTGTCTAGCTTTCCTTGGTCAAGTCAGATCTTCCTCAATTCAAAGTCAGTTCTTTGATCACTTCCAAATGAGATAATAATTATAAAAGTATTTAGCACAATGCCTTGCATTATAGTAAATATATAGTAGACACTATATAAATGGTTATTCCCCTTTCCTCTCTCTTTCCCTCCATTAAAATGGCGGTCTTCAATAAGTATTATTATATTTATTTTTCAGATGAGGAAACTGAAGTTCATTGAAATCTAGTGACTTGTCTAACATCACACAAATACCAAGTGGCAGAGTTGAGATTTGAACTCTGAACTTATGATTGTCCTTTTATGAAGTGATTGTCAAATATGGAGTGCCTGATATGAGACTTGTGATCATATTTGGTGAACTGAAGCAAAAAATAAGTTCCACAAGATATTAAAAAAATTTTTTTACTGGTATTTTGTTTTTCCTTACCTTTATTTTTGAATATATCCTTACTATCTTCCTTACCTAGCAAGCCATCTCTTGTAACAAAAAACAAAAAAGAATAAGAAAAATAGTTCAGCAAAATTAACCAATCCATAGGAGATATGAAATGTTTCATATCTATGCTTCTAGTCTTTATAAAGAAACTGTACTTTTAAAATACAAAATATCCCCAGAGATTGCTCAGAGTTTCTTTGAAACATTAAATGTTAGTATGGTGTATTAGAAAGAGCCCTCACCTCTGGGGTCAGAAAAGTTGGATTTAATTCCTGCCTCTGGTACTTATTGGTTGTTTGATTGCCCAAAGGCAAGTTTTTGAACCATATTTTTTTTCTTCTCAAAAATAAGAATAATCATGCTTGCATTCACTACTTCCAAATGGTTGGTGTGAGGAAAGAGCTTTGTAAACCTTAAATCACTAAAAAAAATACAATTTGTCCTAATAGATAAGTGCTTTTATTTTTACTCTGAGAAGTAAGAAATTTACTGATAGAAAAGCCTGGAAAGACTTATTTGAACTGATGCTAAGTGAAGTGAGCAGAACAAAGAGAACATTGTACACAGCAACAACAACAAGATTATGTGATGATTAATTGTCATGGACTTAGTCCTTTTTAACAGTGATTCAAGGCAGTTCTAATAGACTTGTGATGGAAAGTGCCATCTATATCCAGAGAGAGAACTACGAAAACTGAATATGGATCAAAGCATAATATTTTCACTTTTATTGTTTGTTTGCTTGTTTTTTTCTCATTTCTCCCATTTGATATGATTTTTCTTGGGCAGCAAAGAATGAAGATGGAAATGAATATGGATGAATATGGAAATATGTTTAGAAGAATTACACATGTTTAACCTATATCAGGTTGTTTGTTGTCTTGGGGACATGGGGAGAAAAAGAGAAAAATGCGTAACACAAGATTTTGCAAAGGTGAATGTTGAAAACCATTTTTGCATGTGTTTGAAAAATAAAATACTATTAAAAATAAAATGAAAAGAAATTTACTGATGAAATAGATTAACTATTAGACCCTCTCTGTTATTGTTGACTTTTATTGTGCTCAAATGTAAGCCACTGGAGAAACTAAGTCACAAAAGATGAAAGAATGCTTTGTTTTATTTTGCAGAAATCAAATTAGTTTTCAGTATTCAAGTAAATGTAGCAAAACTGATGATTTGCATTTGTAAAGGAGTATAATTATAGAATTTCAGAACTAGAAGGGGTCTGAAAAGTTCTTTATGCTAACACTCTGTGTTCTGAGATGAGAAATAGAGGCTGAGAGAAATCAGACCCTACTTTAGAGCATTGCATTCAGTTCCGGGTGCTATATTTAAGATGCTAACTGACTGGAAAACAGAAGTAGGGTATTGTAATGGGAGGAATCAAAACACCCGAGTTTAAAGCCACCTCTGTCATGTATTACCTGTGTTCTTTGCAAAATCCATGAACTTTAATGGGTTTAAGTTTCCTTATCTGCAAAATGAAGAGGTTGGATTGGGTGACACACTCATCTTCCAGACTCCGTCCAGTTCTCAATCCTTTATTCTAAAAAGAGATTACCAGTGTGATAAACCTCACTGGAAATGATCCTATATGAGGACTGATTGAAGGAAGCACATTATTTATCTTGGAGAATAGAAGACTTAGGGGGAGATATGATAACTGTTTTTTAATAAGTTTATGAAGAGTGGGCCTGTTGACCCACTCTTGAGGGTTGTTATTCTGTTAGACTGTGGAGGGAAAAATCAGCAGCAAAAGTGGAACTTGCAGAAAGCAGGCCACATGTGAGGGAAATTTCCTAATAATTATAACCGTTAAATATGGAATGAGCTGCCTTGAGTGAGAGTGATTTTTAGGGAAAGGCTAGGTGAACACTGAGTGCTGGAGAAAATATTCATTTTCAGGTACAAGTTGATTTTGATGGCCTCAGAAATCCCATCCCATTATGATTCTATGAAGTGACTTGCCTAAGATCTCACACTTTGTTGGTGATAGAATTAAAATCAAAAATTATACTTCCTGATTCCAAGGCTGGGCTCCTTTGATATATATCATATTTTATTTTGTATATTTGTTATACAATGTATAACAATTTTATAGAAAATGAAAATATATGATTTTCTAACATTTCTGAATTTTCTTTACCAAGTCTATATTATTAGTAATGTAGGAAAGGAGAGTTTCAATGAAAAATTATCTGCCTGACATTTTATTTATGAGGTAGTAGGCTAGTATAGCAATGAGGCAAGGACAAAATTCTTTAAAAGCTGTGAAGCTTTTTTTATTCCTTTTGTCTTTTTGGTAAGAGCAAAGAGAATGGGAAAACAAATAAATTTGTAAAAAAAAAAAAAATAGCCAGGAAGTATCACTACTAGACTTTGGATAAATTTAGTGAAAGATAAGAAAAATGTCTTTTAAGTAACAACTTATGTATATATGGTTTTCCTCATGATAGATCAGTGAGATAGAGTACTTGGTTTACTACTTCAGAGTCAGATTGACTATTTTGCCCCCTAAGGGTTCAGGGATTGCAAGCATACTTCCTTTTATTGTGCTTCACTTTATTATGCTTCACAGATATTTTATTTTTTACATATTGAAGGCTTTTGGCAAGCCTGCATTCAGTAAACCAATAGGTGCCATTTTTCTAGAAGCATGTGCTTATATTATGTCTCTATATCCCATTTTGATAATTCTTGCAGTATTTCAAACTTTTTTCATTATTATTACATCTGTTATGGTTATTTGTGATCATTGATCTTTGATATTACCATTATAATTGTTTTGGGGTACCATGAACTGTATTCATATAAGAAAGCAAAATTAATTGATAAAAGTTTATTCTGATTGTTCCCTATCTCACTTGCTCAGCTCTTAGAGCCTTCCTATTCCTTGAGACAAAACAAAATTGAAATCAATTAATAACCCTACAAAGGACTAAAGTGTTCAAGTGGAAGGAAGAATCGATTGTTGGGGCAAATTTCATTGTTGTCTTAATCTAAGAAATTGCCAGTCATCCCAACCAGCAGCAAACACCACCCTGATCAATCAGCAATCATTAACATCAAGGCCAGATCCTCCATCAGCAAAAAGATTATGACTTGCTGAAGGATCAGGTGATGGTTAGCATTTATTTTCTTAACAATAAAATATTTTAAAATTAAGTTTATATATTAGGTTTCTTCTTTTTTTTAAATTAATTTTATAATTATAGCATTTTTTGACAGTACATATGCATAGGTAATTTTTTTTTACAACATTATCCCTTGTACTCCCTTCTGTTCCGAATTTTTCCCCTCCTTCCCTCCACTCCCTCCCCTAGATGACAGGCATTCCCATACATATTAAATATGTTATAGTATATCCTAGGTACAATATATATGTGCAGAACCGAATTTTGTTGTTGTTGTTGCAAAGGGAGAATTGGATTCGGAAAGTAAAAATAACCTGGGGAGAAAAACCAAAAAAGCTCACAGTTTACACTCATTTCCCAGTGTTCCTTCTCTGGATGTAGCTGATTCTGTCCATCATTGATCAATTGGAATTGGATTAGCTCTTCTCTATGTTGAAGATATCCACTTCTATCAGAATACATCCTCATATAGTATTGTTGTTGAAGTGTATTATATTGGTTTTTTAAAGACATAACATTAGTGTATGCTTAATAGGCTAGAATATGGTATAAATATAACTTTTATGTGTACTGGGAAACTCACTTTATTGCAATATTTCTTTCTTTCTTTATAAAATCATATTATAAAAATAAATATATTATTTATTGCAATAATTTTATTGCACTGGTCTGGAACTGAACCTGCAATATTTGACATATGTCTATGTTTCTGAGGGCTTGGGGTGCTCTTCTCCATTCTTGTCAGCTTAAGCCCCATTCTTTGCCTTCCCATTACTAGCTCTCCTTGACTAGCACCTCTATTTAACCAATTAACATCAATTAGGTTTTGTGAAACAATATTTATTTCAAAAATATAGCAGGAACAGTTTTATAAAAATTCCCCTACACACACACATACACACACACACACACACAAACACATATCTTTGTATCATTGTGGTCTTTGGGGAGAGTGAGCTCAAACTTAACATAATTTCTACATAGCGCTGATTCTACTATGCACTTCACTACTGGATGGTCCCTTATCTCAGCTACTATTAGGCTGAGTGCTGAATCCTCAGTCCTTGGGGCACTGATACTAGATTTGTTGGCTGCAAAATGGCATGGTCCTAACTCATGGACCTTTTGAAAGTGACAAGCCTTCAGTATCCTCTACTTAAAACAAAAGAACAAGTGTCCAGGCAAAGAATTAAGTCCTGTATTCGAGGACCATCTGTTGGTCTTAGATTGAGTAGGTTTAAGGTCTCTCCCCCTTTATGACATTGTCTTTTATCTCACCAGAATGCCGTTAGGCAGGCCAAAATCACATGAAGAGGGAAGGATAAAGTAGACGAGTATCTTTTGAATGTCCCTTACCTTAATATCCTTCCTCCCCCAAATCCCAAGTTCTGCACTATAAATATAGCTGATCAAGGAGATTTATTACCATAGTTAATAGATGGGAAAGTTATAGGACATCTGCACAAATTCCAAATCTTTCTAATATAGCCTCATTACATGCCGCCATGATTCTGGGAAGCTCTCCAGTGTCTTTTACATTGTATGAGCTAGTTATATTATATTATGATTATGCCAGTGCTTGTACATAGGGTTGTGCTCATTGGTGAATCCCCCATTACACAAATATCTTCATTTTACAAATAAAGAAACTGAGGCTCAAAAAATCTAAAAGTAATACAGCTAGTAAATGTCAGAGTTGAGATTCACATTCAAGCCAACTGTCACTATGAAAATTCTATGACTGGCAACTGTTTAACAACTGACTCTCTGGGGAAAAAATTATGATATCCTTTTAGATTTAACCTGCGTTATTAACATTTCTCCATCACTTTAAATCTAGGCAAGTGACAGAACAATAAATCAAGTCTTGATTTGCAGAGTGTGCCAATTTCTGAAGTATTAAATCTGACATTGAAAATTCAGCAATGAACTTTTACAAAATGACTCTAGCACATGCTTGCATGATTTTAAGTCTAAAAGCTCTTTAATTCTACTGAGCAATTAATCAATCAGTCATCAACCTTTTATTAAACACTTACTATGTGCCTAGTGATACAAAGTGCCTAGAGATACAAAGATAAAAATGAAACGGTCCCTGATCCCTTGGAGTTATCATACTGCTTCTAAAAGCTGTAGAAACATATCAATTGGCCAAAAGAATTATGTACTTCGTGGACTTTGAGATAGTTCTCATTTATAATTTATATACTGGTCATTATTGTATTCCAAAAGTTCCTTATTTTTGTGATTTTTGTTATTGTCATTTTCTACTTTGTGATTGCATTTGGGAATTTCCCTCCCTCCCTTCCTCCCTTCCTCCCTCCCTCCCTCCCTCCCTCCCTCCCTCCCTCCCTCCCTCCCTCCCTTCCTCCCTTCCTCCCTTCCTCCCTTCCTCCCTTCCTCCCTTCCTCCCTTCCTCCCTTCCTCCCTTCCTCCCTTCCTCCCTTCCTCCCTTCCTCCCTTCCTCCCTTCCTCCCTTCCTCCCTTCCTCCCTTCCTCCCTTCCTCCCTTCCTCCCTTCCTCCCTTCCTCCCTTCCTCCCTTCCTCCCTTCCTCCCTTCCTCCCTTCCTCCCTTCCTCCCTTCCTCCCTTCCTCCCTTCCTCCCTTCCTCCCTTCCTCCCTTCCTCCCTTCCTCCCTTCCTCCCTTCCTCCCTTCCTCCCTTCCTCCCTTCCTCCCTTCCTCCCTTCCTCCCTTCCTCCCTTCCTCCCTTCCTCCCTTCCTCCCTTCCTCCCTTCCTCCCTTCCTCCCTTCCTCCCTTCCTCCCTTCCTCCCTTCCTCCCTTCCTCCCTTCCTCCCTTCCTCCCTTCCTCCCTTCCTCCCTTCCTCCCTTCCTCCCTTCCTCCCTTCCTCCCTTCCTCCCTTCCTCCCTCCCTCCCTTCCTTCCTCCCTTCCTTCCTTTCTGGCAATTGGGGTTAAGTGACTTGCCCAGGGTTACACAGCTAGGAAGTGTAAAGTGTCTGAGACCACATTGAACTCAGGTCCTCCTGACTTCAGGGCTAGTACCACTGCACCACCTAGCTGCCCTGCAATTGGGATTTTCTTGAAAAAATGGTTTGCCATTTCCTCCTCCCACTCATTTTACAGATGAAGAAACTGAGTCAAATAGTTAAATGACCTTCCCAGGGTCACAAACTAGTTTCTGAGGCTAGATTTGAACTTAGGAAGAAGGGTCTTTCTGACTCCAGGAACACTATGCCACCCAGCTGCCCATTTCTGTGATTACTTTTTACTCAAAGCTTTTTTTTTTTAATAAGCATTTTATCCAAACCATTCTTAGAATCCTCATTCCTTGTTGCTGTTATTTTGGGAGTCCTTGGAGGGATCTCAGGGGACTGAAATGCAAGTTCAATCTGTAGGATATAGAGTCACCATCTCAGCTGCTGGAAAAAATGAAAATTTGGTCTATGTCAATTTGAGTTACTTATGGATAGTCCTGAAGATTGAAGGAAAGGAAGGGAGATTTGGTGGGTAAAGAACTCGAAAGCCCACTTGATTTAATATGCCTGGATTCTATGAGAGAAAAAGTTATTTCAAACGCAGAAGGGGCCACATGTTGCTTCTAGCCATGCATGTCTGTTTTATGAACATTTTGGGATTGTTCAACATAAAAATCATCACACCCAAGACAAACAACCCATATCTACTGTGATCTTTTCCAAAGCAATAAAACGATTTTTATAGTAACACCACGTTTTTCCAGAGGTCACTTACCTAGCAACCTTCCCTAGATACACTTGAGAACAAGCAAGCAAGTTTTTATATCTCTTTGTCTCTCTCTCTTTTTAATAAACCAAAGAAATCATTTTTGTCATTTTTTCAATATAAAAAAGGAAACTGACTACTTGTTTTTATTTTCATGATCTTTGCCATTTCAGAATTTAATGTTATATTGATCTTATATACTTATTTTAAACATGCACACATGCATACATACTATACATCCTTATATACTTCATATCAAATTTGGTGATGCTTTCTGTGCAGCTGAGGTTGTTATTCTGTTCTAAATAGATGATTTTTGTATTGCAAATCTATTATTTCACCTTTTAAAAATGAATGCTATAAGAACTTTATTCAATGATCTTTTTTCAGTTAGATATCACTGATAGGGACAGAGAAAAAGGAAGCTTTCCCTTCCTACTGATCCATCTTTTCAGAACTTCTGGCTATCTGATCAGGCATCATAGAGACATGGTTTTATTAACAAGCCATTGCATTTTATGTCAAGTGGGGTTTAAAATATCTCTAGCTATGGAGATAGGAGGCTAAGTCCTGATCTGTTATTATAGCTTAAGTCCCTTGCTATTAGTTTTCTTAGTCTTGAGAAATACATTCTTGATCCTTTTCTTTTACTAAATAATTAGGTGCTTCCTCTTTTATTGATGGAAGGCCAAATCCAGGTTATATATACTTAATAAGAATAATAAATAATAACATATATATTAACACATTAAATCAAATGCATAAATAATGCATCCCATCACACATATAAACCTGGATCATACTCTTCCCACTAATGTTTTGCATAATTTTGTTAAAGAGTGACAGATACTTAATGAACCTGGCAAAGAACATTTGTATGCTTACGCTACTTAGAACTCTGGAGATTTGGATGTTACTGGTTCATCAAGAACCATGTGTACCATACAGTACTGCTTCTTTGTTCTTGGCTTGCCTGTGGACTTTCACTGCTATTAAGCTGGGGAAATTCTTTTCTTTGCTCAAAAATAGCCTTTAACAAGCTCTTTTACCCCTTAAAAAGAACATTTAAAAAGTCTTAGCTCTTAACAGTCTCTTTAACTACAAAACTCATCAAACTAGCTCCTTCTAGGCTATGGGAACCCATTCTGCCAGATGCTGTTCTGTGCATTCAAAATAAAACTCATTATTACACAGGGCAGGTTGTCTCTCTTAGCTAGGTACCAAGGATACCATAGCTGCTGCAAAAACCCCTCTGCTTTTCCTTCTCAAGTCAGAGGTGGCAAGAATAACATGAAAAGCTTCACCTTTCTCTAACACCAGGTGGCGCTGAAGGGTAATAACTGTCACTAGAACTCTTGGCCAATGAAACTAATTCTGACTAATCAAAAATCACTCAGCAGAGGCTCTTCACCTGGTGGTGTCTTCTCTGGTCTTCAGTGTCTTCAATCTATGTTCTTGTCTTCCTTTCCTTTCAATGGGTTCAGTGGATTAAATGAGGCCTGTAAATTCTCAGTGACTAATTTTTTTCTTTAAAAAAGTCACAACTTCCCAAATCAAATTTCTCCTATCAAACCAAAGCCCTTGTTCAATCATAACTTAAGCTCTCCAAATATTTATATTTTTTGTTTTCTTATTTTTACCCTCTAGTCATAATTTTTCAATATTCAGTTCAATAAACAATAAATTTAAGTTGTTTGTAATTTATTATAATCATCAATATATTTACATATGTATAATATTTATATATACAAATTATAAATTATTATTTATTAAGTAAATAAATTATAAATTACAATTAAATTAATAATATATTAATACATTTATTAAGTACATACTATATTCTGGGCACAGTGCTAAGCTCTAGGGATGCAAATAAAGAAAAAACACAGTCGCTGCCCTCAAAGAGTTTACAATCTAATGGGAGAAGACAATTCACAAAAGGGGAGGGAAAGGGAGTCATCAGGGGGTAGTCATCAAGAAGATCTGGTGTTCCTTGGAATTGAAATTAAGCAGAGCTGCTATAGGAAAGTAGTATCTACTTGGAAAGTTCTAAGCCTCAAATTAATTGGGAGGAATTTATTGCTCTATTCTCCAGCTGAGGTTTCTGTCGGGACCTGCTCACTGGAGGATTTCAGTACCAGCCCAAATCCTGATCATGGGTGAGGAATGAAGGGGACAGAACTCTTGAAGATGGTCAAACAGGAGTCCATTTATTCAAAATTTTCTCAGCCTTATATACCTTAATACACTTATATAACTATAGCATACTGCATGTGCGCTAACTACATACTGCACATGGGGGACCACTAAACAATTTGCCATTGTGTGCAGATGTTTCCTTGCCACTTTAGGATAACTCTGCTTTAGTTACAACACAGGTTGCCACGCACTCTGATTTCTTAGGAAGGCTGAGCCACCCCCAAGGGTGATGGGGAACCAAACCAGACCCATCAGCAGGATTCCCTTTACTGGACTAAAGGGTCTTATACCACACCCAGGGTTCCCCACTATCTGCAGTCCTCTACAGGTACCCATCATCATACTTAAGCTCTAAAGTCTCCAATAAGGCTGTTTAGTTTGTCTTTCTGGTGCCCTTGAAACTATGTTTCTTCATGTTCATATTTCTCTAGTTTTAAAAAATAAAATATCATTCTCTACCTCTTTATAATATTAAATGGTTCCTACAGAAGTGAGGCATTACTCCACATTGTTTAAAAAGAAAAAAAAAAGAGCTAATTCCTCAAATCTGCACCACAGGTCATTTTCTCGCCAAAACTATCTAAAATCCAATTTCAAAGCTATGTTTCTCCACATACATATTTTAGCAGCATATAGACATTGTAAACAAAATTCTTTTTCTGCTTGGATTAAGTATCAAGATTGGTAACAAGGGTATATGTTACATCCTTTGAGAATCAATAAAACTTTCTTCCTTTACATGAAAATACTTCTTTGTTTTTTCATTATTAATTGCTCCAAATAAAACAGGTCATAAAGAGACAGCAGCCTTGTTTTACTTTACATTTTAAATTAAATTTTTTATTTTCTTCAATTATTAAGCATGTTTTTTGGGTTTTTTCCACCTTTTCCCCACCACTGAAAAAGTGAAAAATGAAAGCTTTTATTGGTCCATTACCCTTCTGTTAGGAATAGGTGGCATTTTTCATTGTTGATCCTCTGTAATTATGAATGATTATTGAATTTATTAAAGTTCTTTTTAAAAATAGTGTTTTACTTGTTTTTCTCAGTTACATATCAAGACAATTTTAGCATTAATTTAAAAAAAATTTTTATTTTAATAGTTTTTATTTACCAGATATATGCATAGGTAATTTTACAACATTGACAATTGCCAAGCCTTTTGTTCTAATTTCCCTTCCTTCTCCCCACCCCCTTCCCCAGATGGCAGGTTGACCAATACATGTTAAATATGTTAAAGTATAAATTAAATACAATATATGTATACATGTCCAAACAGTTATTTTGCTGTACAAAAAGAATTGGACTTTTTGAAATAGTCTACAATTAGCCTGTGAAGGAAATCCAAAATGCAGGAGGACAAAAATAGAAGGATTGGAAATTCTATGTAGTGGTTCATAGTCATCTCTCAGAGTTCTTTCACTGGGTGTAGCTGGTTCAGTTCATTACTGCTCTATTGTTAATTGATTTGGTTCATCTCATTGTTGAAAATGTCCACAGACATTAGAATTAATCATTATATTATCTTGTTGAAGTGTATAATGATCTCCTGGTTCTGCTCATTTCACTCAGCATCAGTTCATGTCTCTCCAGGCCTTTCTGAAATCATCCTGTTGGTCATTTCTTACAGAACAATAATATTCCATAACATTCATATACCACAATTTATTCAACCAATCTCTAATTGATGGACATCCACATAGTTTCCAGTTTCTGGCCACCACAAAGAGGGCTGCCACAAACATTCTTGCATATACAGGTCCTTTTCCCTTCTTTAAGATCTCTTGGGGATACAAACCCAGTAACCACACTGCTGGGTCAAAGGATATGCACAGTTTGATAACTTTTTGGGCATAGTTCCAAATTGCTCTCCAGAATGGCTGGATATATTCACAATTCCACCAACAATGTATCAGTGTCCCTGTTTTCCCACATCCCCTCCAACATTCTAGGATTAATTTAAAAATAATAGCTTTTTATTTTTTAAAATGCATGAAAAGATAGTTTTCATTATTCATCCCTGCAAAACTTTGTGTTCCACTCTCTCTCTCTCCCCCCAACTTCCCTTTCCCCTAGACAACAGGTAATTCAGTGTAAGTTAAACATGTGCAATTCCTCTAAAAATAAATCAACATTTTTTCATACAGCACAAGAAAAATTAGATCAAAAAGGGAAAAAATGAGAGAAAAAAAACAAGCAAATAACAACAAAAAAGGTGAAAATATGTTACCATCCACACTTAGTTCCCACAGTCCTCTTTCTGGATGCAGATACTCTCTCCATTATAAGTCTTGGAATTGGCCTGAAAAGAGCCATCACAGTTGATCATCACATGATTTTGTTCTTGCTATGTACAATGTTCTCCCGGTTCTGCTCATTTCACTTAGCATCAGTTCATTTAAGTTTCTCTAGGTCATCTTCTGTGATCCTCTCTGTTTCTTGGTTGGTCATGAACTCTTCTCTATCCATAGATTTAAATTTTTTTTTCCTTTGTTTCTCTAATTTGTTGGTCACATGAATTTATATCTAATTTATGTATCTATTTGGAGATTATCTTCATATGTGGGGTGAGATGTTGGTCTAAACCAAAATTCTGCCAGACTTCTATCTGGCTTTCAGAGAAATTTTTGTCAAATAGAGATTTTTCTACCTGAAGAGCTGGGGTCTTTAGGTTTCTCAAATACTAAGATTACTTTAATTTGATTTAGTATATTGTGTTTGTCATTTGGTTTTGAAATTGCGCTGTGATTGGGGCAGCTAGGTGGCACAGTGGATGGAGCACCAGCCCTGAAGTCAGAAGACCTGAGTTCAAATCTGATCTCAGGCACTCAATACTTCTTAGCTGTGTGACTTTGGGCAAGTCACTTAACCCAACTGCCTCATCAGAAAGAAAGAAAGAAAGAAAGAAAGAAAGAAAGAAAGAAAGAAAGAAAGAAAGAAAGAAAGAAAGAAAGAAAGAAAGAAAGGAAGGAAGGAAGGAAGGAAGGAAGGAAGGAAGGAAGGAAGGAAGGAAGGAAGGAAGGAAGGAAGGAAGGAAGGAAGGAAGGAAGGAAGGAAGGAAGGAAGGAAGGAAGGAAGGAAGGAAGGAAGGAAGGAAGGAAGGAAGGAAGGAAGGAAGGGTTCTGAGTAGTCAAAACAAATATTCAGAGTCCAATGATTGTCTGAAAGAATGAGCCACCTGCCTTGTGGTCTAGTTAAAAGGAAGCTCATCCCTCTCTGTCAGTTATTTCAGATGGAAAAATTATTTCTTCTCCCTCGAGTCTCTTACCCAGTACAGTACAGGGTTGAAGAGGATGGGGAGATTCTCTTCTCTACTTCAGCAGTTTTGTAGTAGAAGCATATGGTGATGTCCAATGGAGGGAGTCCAAATGTAAAAATGAGTAGAGTTCAGTCCAATCCAATCCAGTAGCAATTGGTGAGGCATCTTGGTGCTTTAGACCAAAACCCTAAATGCTTGAGAGATGGCAGGTCTCAGAAGTAGGATTCTGAAGGAATAGGATTGAGGAAACTCCTGCTATTCATAGGGGATGAATACCTGTTCTTGCCAAAAGTTAGTAGCTGGGCCCTTGGCCAGGATCTCATCTGAACTAGAGGCAGGGAAATGATGGTCGCCTTGGGTAACATTATATGAACTATCTTGGTCACATGAGTTCCTTATCTTTCTAATTGTGAACTCTATGTATATGTCATCTCTGATACTAAATATATATTTGTATGAGAGTGCATTCTGGACTTCAGGGAGAGATGGAGTGCTACTATTCTTATGATGCCATTTTAATAAATGTTTTATTTTGAGCAAATTGTGTCCTTTATCTGACAAGAATAAAGATAAACCCATTGGTGAGGGATTCTTGAATTATAGTTTTAGGAGTATAGATCTGTGCTTTGAACTGGATTAGTCATTCTTCAGACCATCCAGCCTACAACTGCTATTTCTAGGAGGTGAGGGGGAAGGGTAGTCCAGAAAGAAGCTATAGTGAAATAGCTTCTTCCCTGAGAATGTCAGATAAATGATATATGGCTACATTGTTGAAAGTATATGTGGTCAGTGAATTGAATGCTATTAGATACAAACTTCCTCACATATAATTACTGGAGTTATTCAAATGGAGCACTTAGAATTACCTCTTTACTTTAGGAATTTTATGAGATACACCTGGGCCCTTGAATCTTTCATCTTTTCTCTTTTCAATTGCTCTTACCACAGATAATTATGATTGAGTATCATTAACAGGGGAGCAGACCTCTTATCTTAGTCTTAGGTATTTAATTAGTGCTATAAGTCAAATTATTAATAACTTTGCCCAAGGAAAATAATATAAGCAAAAGCCTTTGAGTTACTTAATAGTTATACAATGGATACAGTAGGGGGGAAAGTAATTTCAATGATACATGGAGTAATTTCAATGGAAATAATGAAATATTCATTCATTTGTTTACTTAACAGATATTGGCTGAGCATTTTATTATATACATACCATTGTACTTGGTGCTGTGGTGATTACAAAAATGGCTCTTTCCCTCAAGGAGCTTCTATAAGAAAATAAAAGGAAGGAATTACTTAGAGCTGGTGATCAGGAAGCACTTCAAGCTTCAAGGAGGCATTTCAGTAGAGGCTGAAATTGTGGTGGCTATCAATGAGATGATGGCATTCAAGGTAGAGGGAATGATGTGAACAAAGTTACAATAATAAAAAACAGTTGGAAAGGTTGAGGAATATTTGAAGAATGGAAACTCCTTGAGGGAAGAAGCCATTTTTGTAATCTTCACAGCACCTGGCATAATAGTATGTATATAAAACGGAGAGGCGATTCCAAAGTAGTATTTAGTCTTTATTCCATTTGAATAATTCCAATAATTTTATGTGAATAAATCCATATTTAATGAGATTTAACATACTGAAAGGATAGAGGGTGGAAAAGCATTTATTAAGCACTTACTATATATATAAACATAAAGTAGCTAGGTAGTAGAATTAGAGTCAAGATGACTGGAGTCATAATTATACCTCAGACAACAGTTTTGTGATTTTTCACTGTCTCAATTTTTTCTGTAAAGTAAGGATAATAGCAGCATCTATTTCATGGGGTTGTTGATCAAATGAATAACAAATTAAAGCACTATATAAATTCTAGTGAGATTGATGATGATGATAATGAGTCGAGTCATGTGCTAAATGTTGGGATTACAAATAAAGAAAGCAGGACCATCTCTTATTTTAAAATACTTAAATCAGGAAAAATAATGTGTCTAAGGGAGTAATGGCTAAATAGGAGCATTCTAGTCTGGGAAATATCAGGGATAGAGAGGGGAGTCCTCCAGCAATTAATTGACATGCCCTTTCCAGGAAAGGCTATATTGATGTTATTACTGTACGTAGAGTTAGAGAAAGAAAGAGTTAGAGATTGGCATGATATATAGGCATGATGACCCGACTACAACATTTGGTTCTGAGGTTGGCTAGAAAGAACAATTATTGAACTGAACAATGAATATTCATTAAATACCTACTAGATGCCAGACTGTGCTGGATGCTGGAGATATAAAGGCAAAATTTCAGTTTGGTAGCATGGGGTATGTGGGGTATAGTATGAAACTAGACTAAAAGGGAGTTTGGAACCTTGTTGTAGAGATATTAGATTCTATTTCACACTCAATGATTGGAGAAGTTGAGAAAAAATGCTTAATATGGAAGGGTAGCTAGAAATCGAGCACATTAATGCACTGTTGATAGAGCTGTGAAGTAATCTGACTATTTTGGAAAGCAATTTGGAATTATGATCCCAAAGTTGCTAAATTATGACCCAATATAGTTTGACTCAATGATACCACTATGAGGACTACACCTCAAAGAGATTAAAGAGGGGAAGGTCCTATATGTACAAAAAATATTTGTAGCAGTTATTTTTATGGTTGCAAATAACTGGAAGCAAATTAAAGAGGTTCTCATTAATTGGGAAGTAGCTGAACAAAATATGTCATAGGAATATAATAGAATACTATTATATCATAAGAAAAGACAGTCTCAGATACCTAGGAAGATTTGTATGAACTGATTCAGAATAAAGTGAGCAAAATCAGGAGAATGCCTTTGAATTTTATTAATAAAATGGCACCTACCTAAAAATAGTGATTGAGATACAAGGAAGACATTTTAATATATTCTACAGAAGCCATATTTATTTGTCATTCTGAGGCATGTAATATATTTTGTTAGAGCTAAATAAAGATCAGAAGACAAAGCTTGGTGTGAATGTCGACTTGAGGATTTGTTTGAATTATTTTAAGATTCTGGTCCTTAGTTGGTAATTTAAGAACCCTGAGTTTGCATATGCTATACTGACATTCATTATACTGGAAGATTGCTGTGCTCTTATCAATAAAATGAGTAATCATGACTCCAAAAGACTGATGTATCCTATCTACCTTCTGTCAAAGAGGTGATAGACTCAGGATATAGATTGGGACATAATGGTTTTTGGAAATTTGCTTTGTTACAAATATATTTGTTACAGAGGTTTAGTTTTTCTTTTCTTATTCCAATGGGAAAGGGACAAGCAGGATGGAGAAAAAAAATAGATAATTTAATAGGAAAAAGACTTATAAAAAGGAAGGAAATCAAATCCTCCCAGATGTTTTGCTGAGCACCTGACAGTGTTTTCTTTTCTTTTATTGTTTTCCTTTTTTTATTCTTTTTTTAATAAAGTAATTTTTTTAAAAGGAGAAGAAAAAAGGGGGGAATCAAGCTGGACAATATGAACTTTATCTTATAAGACAGGAAGAAACATTAAACAAGAGAGTAACATGGTTAATGAAGAACTTTAGGGAAATTTTTTTTTCAGGAAAAGAAAAAGACAAGGGGAAGGGAGACAATATTTCCTTTTCTGTAAGGAGTTCTGGGCATTTTCCCTGTATTATTCCTTGCATTATAGTGTTTAAGTTTCTGACTTGTCATTGTTTTCTAGGAGATTAATTATCCTTAGCTTTCTCTCTAGAAACTGTCTTCAAGAGCAAGATGTTTAATTTATAAGAATTCAAGCCATTCTCCAATTGATAAATAGTGAAAGGATATGAACAGACAATTTTCAGATGAAGAAATTAAAACCATTTCTAATCATATGATAAAGTGCTCTAAATTACTATTGATCAGAGAAATGCATATTAAGACAACTCTGAGTACCACCATACACCTCTAAGATTGGCTAAGATGAGAAGAAAAGACAATGATGAATATTGGAGAGGATATGAGAAAACTGGGACACTAATACATTGTTGGTGGAGTTGTGAACTGATTCGACCATTCTGGAGAGCAATTTGGAACTATGCCCAAAGGGCTATCAAAATGTGCTTACCCTTTGATCCAGCAGTGTTTCTACTGGGCTTATATTCCCAAACAGATCTTAAAGAAGAGAAAGGGACCCACATGTGCAAAAAGTTTTGTGGCAGCCCTTTTTGTAGTAGCAAGAAATGGGAAACAGTGGATTTCTATCAGTTGGAGAATGGAAAGTTATGGTATATGAATGTTATGGAATATTATTGTTCTGTAAGAAATGACCAGCAGGATGATTTCAGAGTGGCCTAGAGAGACTTACATGAACTTATGCTGTGAAGTGAGTAGAACCAGGAGATCATTATACACTGCAATAACAAGATTATATGATGATCAATTCTGATGGACGTAGTTCTCTTCAATAGTGAGATGAATTAGACGAGTTCTAATGATCTTGTGATGAAGAGAGCCATCTACAGCCAGAGAGAGGACTATGGGAACTAAGTACGGATCATAACATAGCATTTTCACTCCTTTTATTGTAGTTTCCATTTTATTTTCTTTCTCATTTTCTCCTTTATGATTTGATTTTTCTTATGTAGCAAGGTAATTGTATAAATATGTATGCCTATACTGAATTTAACATATATTTGTACCATGTTTAACATATTTAGATTACTTGCCATCTAGGGGAGGAAGTGAGGGGAAAATTGAAACACAAGATTTTGCAAGGGTTAATGTTGAAAAATTATCCATGCATATGTTTGAAAACAAAAAGCTTTAATAAAAAAGAGCAATATGTTTTGTTTGAATAGAGAACATGTTTTCTTTGGTCATTTTTCTGCTTCTCTTCTTCAAGATTGTCTTTTATTTCAGTATATTTGTATTCCTATTCAGTTGTGCATTCTTTTGTTTCTTTGTTAAGATTTGCCATGGGGGTAGCTAAGTAGTTAGAGTATCAATTCTGAAATCAAGAGGACCAGAGTTCAAATCTAACCTCAGACACTTAACACTTCCTAGCTGTGTGACCCTGGGCAAGTCACTTAACCCCAATTGCCTCAACAGGAAAAAAAAAAAAAAGATTTGCCATCAAAAATTCAAGTTTTCCTATTCTACTGTGAAGGCCATAGATTCTGCTCTCATTTTTATTTCTATTTCAAACCACACAGAAATAACATGTTGTGGTTTCACGTTCCCATCAAATTCCATGGGGTCCTATGTCTCATTAAACATTCAGTCATTTTTCCTTTGTTTTGTAGTATTTATTCATAGAGGACTGAACTCATTTATTAGATCTGAAGGCCATATTTCCTTTTGATGTTAAGGTTTTCCCTGTATTTATCTGTTTATGCCTGAGGTCTTTGAGTTTTCTTCTTCCTAAGGTCTTTGGTAATTTAAGGCTCCTCTCCCCTTCTTTCCCCCTTATTGCTCAGTTTTCATTCCCTCTCCTTTCCATAGTGGTTTTCCTGGGGGGTTGAAAGGGAGGTCTCAGCCTCCTCTTGTGCTGGGCAATTCATCATTCAGCAGTCTAGCCTTCTGGCCCAAATGACTCTGGGTAGCCAGAACTGGTCTCACCTGGATGCTGGACTTTTTCCTTTAGTTTTAATGGAGTTTTGCATAGCCACCCCAGCATGGTATCCTGTCCTATTCCCACTATTCTTCAGGTCTCCGTCCAGCAGTTCATTGTCATACTGGTGCTATTGCAGTCAGCCTTGCTTTCCGTTCTTTGGGATTTGGATCTCTGAGGCTCTGGGAGGAAGCAGAGGAGGTTGGCATGTGGGGTTGAGCTTTTTTTTTTTTTTTTAAAGCCCAGGCATGTTTCCTGCCCTTTTCTCTCTGCTCCTTCCCTTTCCCAAAGATATCTTTTGCAGCATAGAATGCTGCCATAATGCTGGCTGTTACAGCCTCAGGAAATTTTCTGCAGTTTGATACTTGAATCTCCACAACACTGGAAAAAGGGAAGATGGACTCGATTTCATTTTGTTGAAAGCCATAGGCTGGGTTGGCTATGCAGCATGGCAGCTGGTGGGTGTTGGGGGAGGAGGTGCTGAGTGAGCTTAAAGTAGGTGTTAATTTATGAATTTTATTAAACCTTTTTGGATTCCTGGTGTTCTAGATCATGGAGACAATTGATATCTCTTTAACTCTGGCACATAATTCTTGTTTTCGAGAGGTTTGAGAAGCTATGAATATCAGAGAAAATGCCTACTCTTCTGTCTTGGTCATGAGAGCACAGTTGTTTTTTAAATCAAGAACTTTATGCAGCTTTACAAACTATAGATGGCTCCTCAACATTAAACTAGTTCACTTGCACCCCTTTGGATTCTATTCTGGTTTTTTAAATTATGTTGACATATTTTTGTGCTTAGCTATGGTCAGTAGTTACATACTACTTTGTGTTCTACTTTTATTCAGGATTTATTTCAAGGGAACATTTCGATATGATAATAAAGCCCAAGTAACTCTTTTTTAATGGCCAAAGAATATACCATTGTGTTAAAATAGCAAAATTGCTAATCCATTCATGTATTGTGTGACATTGGTGCTTTTCTATTTACATTTTCATTCATATAGTGTTGCTTGTTCACTTTGTCCAAACTCCCCCTCACTGACCTTTGGAACTTATATTGAGTTTTTCCCTTGTAGCATATTTTTTAAAAGGATGTTAGGGGTCAAATGATATAAATCATATGGTAGCTTTTGTTGCTTAGTGTTAGGTTGCTCCCTAGAAATCTTGCACTGTCACTAACAGTGTTTAATTGTACATGTTTCTCTGGGGCTTCTCAGTGTTGGGTTTTATATTTTCTACTTAGATTTGTTAGCTTAATGGCTGTGTGATGGTACCTTAAAGTTTTTAAATGTTGTATTTCTTTAGTTTCTAATGAGTCTGAGTATTTTTCATGTTATGACTCATGACCTGCTTTTCCTTGGGTGTGAATTTATTTCCCCCTACTACTTAGCTGGAGAAATGCTATTGACTTGGAGCATTACAACGTGGGGGAAAGAAAACTGGATTTGAAGGAAGAAAGCCTGGGTTGGTATTCCAGCTCTACTCTTAAGAGTTTTATATTAAGGGTTATAAAATAATGCATATCTTTGATATAGCAATATCTCTATTAGGTTTGTATATCAAAAGAGAGAGAAAGCAAACAGAAAAAGGACCTATGTGTACAAAAATGTTCATAGCAGTTCTTTTCTGTTGGCAAAAAAATTAGAAATTGGGGAATATAGAACAAATTGTGGCATGTGATTATGAAGGAATGTTATTATGCTATAAGAAGTGATGAGTAGGATGCTCTCAGAAAAGCCTGGAAAGACTTCCATGAGCTGATGCAAATGAAATGTACCATGTATAAAGTAACAGCAATATTATGAAATGATCAGCCATGAATGGCAGCTATTTTTCAATAATACAAGGATCCAAGATAACTTTGAAAAACTTATGATGGAAAATACTACCCATTCCCAAAAAAAGATTGAAACACACTTTTTGACTTTATTTTTTTCTTGAGGTTTTTTATGTTTTTTTCACTACATGAAGTAATATGGAAATATTTTACATCACTACACATGCATAATTTATATCAAAATTACTAGCTTTCTCAATGGGAAGGGTTGGGAAGGGAGGAAGGGAGAGATTTTGAAATTCAAAGTTTTAACAATGAATGTTAAAATTGTTTTTATATTTGGAGGCAGCTAGGTGGTGCAGTGGATAGAACACCAGTCCTGAAATCAGGAGGACCTGAATTCAAATGTGACCTCAGACACTTAACACTTACTATCTTATTAGGTTATTAGGTTAAGTTAATAGGTTATTAACCTATTAGGTTAAGTTAAGTGACTTACCCAATTGTCTCAGAAAAAAAAAGTTTTACATTTGGCTTCTAAAGAACACCCTTCAGATGAAAGGAGACTTCAAGAACCAGTAGGCTACTAGAAATGCAGTTAAAGATACCTCTGAAAGTCCTTCTCATCACAAAATTAGATTGTTTGACTCTATTTCATCACTAGGTGCTTCAAGTGTTCTTTATCTCTTTTTACCTCCTTTTCCCATTCATATATTCAAAAGGTAAGCTCCTTGAAAACAGGGACTGTTATTTAAAAAACAATAATAAAAGCTTTGCATTTCTGGTACCTAGCTTTGTGTCTTTCCCATTAAATAGGTGCTTTATATACTGACCCCCAGTAGCTATTCTGGATACCAAATATAGCTACAATATATCAGGTCCTGAGGGAAAAGGCACAGAGATGCAAATTATTTTCTCATCTTTTCTCTATGGTTTTGTATTATATAATGGAAGAAACATAAAGACACACACATTTAAGGATAACCTCTGTTTAGGAAGCTCAGACAATGTGTTAGTGTCCTTCTTATTCCAAGTGGGTTCAATGGAATCTTATACCCATTCTATGAACAAGTCAGATCAATAAAAGGCACAAAAATGGGCTACTCTAATAAAACAAATAGCAATAGCATAGCTCTTTCTTAAATATTTTTGCTATATTTTTATTTTATTTACTTTATTCTGAATTTAAGGAAGCAGATTTTAAATATATAATATTTTGAATTATATATAACATTTTAAATATATATGATAAAATAACAATGATCAAAACTACATGGCTTGATGACAAACAAACCAAGACATTAAAAACTGGAGGAAATAGAACAGGATAGACTCTGATACCTATTAGCTCCTAGAAGATCATTTAACTTAATAAATAATATAAAATAAAAAAAATTTAATGCCATATTGTGTGGCCAGATTGCTGTAAGTCTTCTGCTATGCAATACCTGTGGTGCTAAAACAGTCAGTTGTCCTCAACTTTGGTGACTGTAAATGTGAGGTTGGATGAGATGATCTCAAATTCAGTGAAATTCAAAAAATAATTCTGAAGTTCTCCTTCTGGTTGGTCCTGGCATCCTAGTGGTATAACTACAGTTAAATATTTTTTAGTACTTCGAAAGATCTGTCTTCATTGGTGTCACAAACCCTTTCTCTGATGCAGATCTCCCATGCTTCCCTGTGGATTGACAACCTTGGTGTGATATATTTGTCATACATATTTTTCACATTCTATTTTTTCCATTGTGATATTAACTTTACTACATTTTTAATGTAGATATTTTGTTTTTATGCACTTTTATGCACTAGGTACATCCTGCCCTTAATTATATCCTTCATTTCTTTGGTAGTCATAAATTAATTTCCCCTCCCCTGCATAAAGAATATGCAATTCTTTTTTCTTTCTTTTTTGGTATAGATTGATTTTTCTTTTATGTTTAACTCCTTGGCTCGTCTGAGGTTTGCTGCAGTGTCTGGTGTATGATATGGAACCAAGTTAATTTTTCTTCAGGCTGCTGTCCAGTTTTCCCAACAATCTTTATTAAATAATGATTCATTTTTTCATCTTGAGACTGCTTATGGTTTGTCACATACTCATTTTTTAGTTACTTAAAACTATTTCTGAACTTTAATAATAATAACAAATGACATTTATTTAATATTTTAAAGTTTACAAAATATTTATCCATATTATTTTGTTCAATCCCCCAGTACTCCTGTGAAGTAGGTACAAAAGGTATTATTACCTCCATATAATACCAGAGAAAACTGAGATTGTGGTAAGTTAAATGATCTTCTAGGAGCTAGTAGGTGTCAGAGTCCATCCTATTCTATTACCTCCAGTTTTTAATGCCTTGGCTTGTCATCAAGCCATGTAGTTTTGATCATTGTTATTTTATCATGTATATTTAAAATGTTATATATAATTTAAAATATATATAAACATATTTAAATATTATATATTTAAAATCTGTCTTCTTCCTTAAATTCAGAATAAAGTAAATAAAATAAAAATAAAAATCTGGAATAGTAACTCACCATCATTACTTCTTTAAAATACAATCATTTGTTATCCTTGTCTGTTTTTTAAAAAAAATTTCAGTACCATTTTTGTCAAATTTTATATAATATTCCCTGGGAATTTTAATGGCTATGGCATGAAAACTATATATGCACTTTTGTTGGTTGTAGTTTCCCCAAGTGGGAGCAAGGTATACATTCTCTTATCCATACTTTCTTTTGTTTCTTCTATTAGCATTTTATGCTTTTCTTTTAAGAAATCTCTTGTATTCAAGTTAATATCCAAGTGTTTAATAATTTTGTCATTATTGTAAATGGAATCTTTCCCCTACTGTATTTTCTAGTGTTGTGTCACTAATATATAGACAGGCAATTGAATTTTTATCTTTTTCTGATATCTTGAATCTCTGCTGAGCTCATTTATTTCTGCTAGCAATTTTTTGGTTGATTGCCTTGGTTTCTAGGTGCACAATTATGACACTTGCAAAAAGTGATATTTTTTGTTCCTTCCTACATTTCCTTTCTGTATTTATACCTTTACCAATCTAATAGCAATTTTTAGCATTTCTCTTACTACATTAAATAACTCTGGTGACAAGGACATCATTATTTTTGTTCTTGCTTTAAAGGGCTTGAGTATTTCTCCATTCTGCTTGACAATAGATTTTGTTTTTCAGTTTACACTTTACCAAATGAAGAAAGAATGCCTTTACACTTTCCTATTTCAATGGATCTATGATCTCACTTATGGGGCTATGCCGTTTGGGCAACGGTCTGTTTCATTCATAGCTTTTCATTTTTTGGCATTCTGGTGGGTGTAGATATTATCAAAAATATGCTTCACCTTAGCTGCACCCACCATAACTTTCTTTATTGCCTTTTGGGTCACCTCCTTAGAAACCCTTATTTTTCAAGATTCATAAACATTCAGCATTGTTGAATTGTGAATATGTTGACAAGATGACTCTTTGTCATGGAGTAACAACTTACATTAAAAGAGTTTGTAATTTGCTGAGTGTAATATATACTGTTCCTTTTTTTCTGTTCAATTCTAGGTGCAACTCAATGCCATTTACAATGTTTATCCCTTATGTTCTGGTGTATTGACTCAATGTACTTCCACACAATTGTATGTCATAGTCTGCACAATAGGCATTTTTTTATTCATTTAGTTTTTCATGTTTAGATTTTCAGGGCAATCTCTTTTGAGATTAAAATTTCAGTGTCCTCTCTCCCTAAGTACCATGTATTTATTATATATATATATATATATATATGTATATATATATATATATACATATATATATATATACATATATATATATATATATATATATATATATATATATATATATATATATATATAGTATGTCCATATTATTCCTCCTAATGGAATGTAAATTCCTTGAAAACTAGGATTGTTTAATTTTTATCTTTGTATACTCAACAACTAACAAAGTGCTTGTTATGTGGTAGGCAATGGATAAATGCTTGCTAATTGACTGAATAATCATGGGTTTTATTAAGGACATTCTGTAATGTTTTAGGGCTTGGTGCAATCAGCATAATACTATCTACACAAGAACACCTAGGAGATGCTTAAATCCCTCTTTCATTTGGAACTTACTCAAGATGTCTTTTACGACAATGACAATCTTCTTTGCCATGCATCTCTGTTTTACATCCTACTTGATGCTAATAAAGAGTCAACAAAGTTAGTATTTATCAAGATGTCTTGTATGATCTTAACATATGCATGAGAGAGACTTTAATAGAGAAGGACCTTCAAGGATGTATTTTGCTGTATTGAGTCAAATGCTTTTTCTTGTAATTAAAATACAGACAGAAATAGCTCCTCATATTTTCTGTACTTCAAGTTAATTGTGCAAAAATTGAGTTATGGTCTATAATGTTCTGTTATAAAAGATCATTCAAGAAAGTCTACCTGTTCCCTTCTCATATTCTCATTTAGAATATCTTTGATATGTTTATAGATTATTCTTACAAAGAGAGAAAGCTTCTAGGAATATGAGGATTTTTTTGACATTATCTCAATTGCCTTTGTCCAATATTTTTCCTATTCTTTTGATATCTTTCCCTTCCTGAGATATCTCATAAATTGATCCCTCAATGCTTCCAAAATTGTATTTTATTAGTGTGTACTTGGCCCAATCCAGTAGCTCAGATTTTGTCCTAATTGCCATTCTTTCCTCTTCGATTCACACATTGGGGATTTAAGGCTTTGATATCAAATGTAGTATTACTTCTTCCAGTGAAAATAAAATGTCATAAAAATTATTCTCCCTCCTCTCCCACATTTTATGTTGAGTTAATGCCCCTGTACTTTTCACTAGTGAATGTTTGTGAGGCACTAAATAAAGGGTTGAACTTGATGGCCTTAAGGCCACTTCCTTGGTTTTACATGCTTCTGTAATATAACCAACCCTTTGGAGTTTCACACCAACTTTCTGTGCATTTGTTCTCACTTATATTGCCTTACAATGTTTTCCCATGACAATACCACATTGCGAATCCTTCTCTATAGTAAAGCTTCTTAAACTGTGGTACATGACCACATATGGGGTGGAGTAACCGAATATGGAGTTTGTAAAATTATGATTGATTATCAGTAAATATTCGATTTGTATAACTATTTTATAAACCTATATAGATATATGTATATATCTATATAGGTATATATCTATAGATAGATAGATAGATAGATAGATACCTATAAGATTATGTAAAATTTTCTTAGAGGAGAGTTTGTGAATGGAAAAAATTTATCTACTCTACAATGTTTTTACTTTTGTAAAGTTTGTATTTTAAGTAAGTGCTGCCTTGGATTATGTGGTAGAAAATATGAATGAGTTCATAATGACCCTCCTGGACCAAATCACCCCTGTTATTATCTGTCCCTACCAGACTCAAAACTAAAAGGGATCTGGAATTTTGGAGTTGGGGCAGCAGGGATTTGTGTTGAGGGGAAAATCCCTCCATCCAAGAACCTATGCAGATCCAACAGAGACCTCAAGCCTAAGTGGGCCGGAGAGTACTCACTGTTTTTGTGTCATGCAGTCTGGGAAAGCTTATGGAGTCCTCAGAATAATATAGAAAAGAAAGGACAAAAGATTACAAAGGAATTGAATTATATTGAAAAAAAAATTGTAACTTTTTCCCATTCAAGTTCACTGATCTCCTGAAATCTATCCATTTGGGAGTTCATGGATCCTAGATTAATAACCCCTATTTAGAGAGCCTGCACTTTTAAAAAGGTAGGGATTTAAAGGGCAGGTTATCTTCTGGGTTTGCTTCCTGCCTTGCCTTCGTGGGATAATGCTGTAGAGAGTGATCTCAGGGTGGGTTCAAAAGACCTTTTTTACTTTTTACTGATTTAGGCATCTGGATAGAATTCCTTGCTTTCTCTCCCCGCCATCAACACATGTAATTCTGTGATTGAAATGACCAATTATGACATAACAGACCTGTGTTAAAGTCATGCTTAGTCACTGTGTGAGCCTAAAAGATACCTTGTCAATTGGTTTCATCCTTCCTATAAGTGAGAAAATTTCTAGCTCTTACTCTTCTTTATCCTTGGGATTAAGAGCATCTGCTGATGAGAAAAAACAAACAAACAAACAAAAAAACCTCCTTGAATTCTCATCTACCTCCTTTTAACTCATATCTCAGGAACTCTCAATCTTATAAAATTCTCCTTTATCCTAGATCTCTCTATCTAGGGTTGATGCCCTAGAGACAGCTAAATGGTGTAAGTAGATCGAGTTTGAATCTGACTTCAGAAACTTTCTGACTAGGTGACTCTGGGCACATAAATTGTTTGCCTCAGTTTCCTCAAATGTAAAATGGGGGTGATAATAATAGCAGCTACCTCCCAGGGTTATTTTGAGATACTATTATATAAAGCACTTAGAACATAGTAGCACTTAATTTTTTTTCCTTCCTTCTTCCATATTTGTGCCACTTTATGTAATAAGGCTTATAACCTAATTTTTTCTAGACTTTTTCAATAAATGCATTATAACATTAGAGTAGGGAATTATATCTAAAAATGGGAGTGGAATCAGTAAGGGCTTTGTTTAGGAGGTGGTGCTTGAGTTGAGCCTTGAAGGGAGCCCATCTCCATTCAAAGATCATTACCCTAATTAAATCCCTTATCAAGTTTTACTTGAATTGTTGCAAAAGCCTCCTAATTGGTCTCTCCATTTTCAGTACCTCCCATCTAGTGTATTTTCCCCAGAGCTGCTAAATTGATATTCTTCAAAACCAAAACAAAACAAACAAAACAATCCAAACAGAATTTCAGTCCTGCTCAAATATCTATAGTGGCTCTCTATTGCCTCAAGGATAAAATGCAAGCTCCCCAATCTGATATTTATTGTCCTTTACAACAGGACTTCCCCCTTTCCAGACTAATTTTTTCCAATAAGCCTTTCCAGACAGGCTATATCACTCACATTAATTTGCACTATTGTTTTAACAAATGTATTTAAAAACTGTTCCGGGGCAGCTAGGTGGCACAGCAGATAGAGCACCAGTCAGGAGGACCTGAGTTCAAATCAGGGGCCTCAGACACTTAACACTTCCTAGCTGTCACTTAACCCCACTTGCCCTCAGCAAAAAACAAACAAAAACAGTTCCTAAAATTTGATACCCATCTCTGTTTATTGTACTTTTCCACAAGCTATTTCCAAAATTTGGAATGTCCTCCATTCTCTCTTCTACTTTTTTAGAATTACTAGTTTTCTTAGATGCCATTTCCTACACAAATTTGTTGTAATATGGGAACCACCTTCCAGTGGCTTCGGGAGCTCTAACTCAGACTTGTAGAATAGATCTCTTCATGTGAGAGGATGATGATGATACAAAGAGACTGAGACAGAGTTGCTATTCTCTGACCTCCCTACTGAGAGGCACTTGCATTGTCTGACTGCTTTCCTCTTCCCTCTTCCCTCCAATTTATTTAATTCCCAATCCACAAGGAACATCTGCATTAGTAAAGGCTGCTTTGAAACTCCTTCAAATGTTATGATTCACATCTGTGGAGAATCTCAGAGAATTGACCTGCCCCTTCACTTAGGCATGGTCCTTAACACAAATTCTTTCCTGATTCACCTTGTTAACACTGTCCCTCTAAAATTACCTTTTATTTGTTTATTTTTCTATCCTTGTAGAGGAATAGAAGCTACTAAGGGATAGTAATTGCTTCCTTTTTGTCTTTGTCTCTAAACCTACATTGTCTTATACTCAGGAGGCACTGTGTAATTGTTGAATTTGAATTAAACTGAGTTTTTTCTCTACCGAGAACTTCAAGTTGTACTTCCATTTAGCTGTAAATTATTTTTTGTGTGTGCGTAGTTTTATTTATCAAAAGAATACCAATATTGATGTTATGCATTTCTTCCAATAATACATTTACTTGTGGTTCATCTTTAGATCTCATCTTTAGAGTGCCTAAAAATTGCACGAGTCTTAGTATCCTCTCTCCCTACTTTTTACCACTAATTTTTGTCCCAACAGAAACAGGAGGAGATCGCACAGGACCAGTCACTATTTTTAAAATTTCTCTTTGTGTCATGATTTACTGTAGCCAAAGAAATCATCATCAAATAGCCATCCTTCTTTATTGTTAACTGGGCTTGTTTGTGGAGAGCAAGAACCTATGTTAACTTAAATGATTTTGTAACATGAATTAGGATAAGAATATATTAATTCCTGAAGTGGAAAAGAGAGCATTAGACTTTTTGCTTATTCTCTTAATCAGAAGCCATGAATTGGTCCTAATTTTGCCACTTCTCAGCTGTCTGATAAATAACTTCATTTGTAAAGTAGAGATATTAACATTTGACATATCTACCTTACAGAGATATTTACAGGATAAGTACTTTGAGAACCTTAAAACACCATATGGCTGTGTACTGGCATGTAATTCCTTCCTTCACAGAGTTGTGAAGATCAAATTAAATAAAGGATGGAAAGCATTATGAAAATATAAGTACGTTGAATGAATAAAAGAATTAACAAAACTTAATCTTTTAATGTGTAGTGGAGAGTACTCAACTTAAGAGTTAGGATATCTGAAATCAAATGCTGGCTCTAATTCATGAGTCCCTTACTTGTCCTTTCCAAATCTTTGCTTCCTTATCTTTAAAATGGCAATAATAGACACATATGGTGCAGTCGATAGGGCACTAGTCCTGAAGTCAGGAGGGCCTGAATTCAAATCCAGCCTCAGACATGTAACACTTGCTACTTATGTGATCCTGAGCAAGTCACTTAACCCCAATTGCCTAGCAAAAAACCAAAATAAAATGGGAATATTACTTAGAATGCTTTTTTCCCAAGGCTGTTATAAAGAAAAGATTTTGCAAATTTTAAAGCACTATATAAATCCAAATTAGTAGTAGTAATGTTACATTTGATAACTTTTTATTGATTTTTCCATCTCTGTTCATGAGAGAGATTTCGTTTTGTGGTATTGTCTTTGTCAGGTTTGGGATGAAAGCAGTATTTGCCATACGTAATGAGCTGAGTAACTTACTATTCTTTTAAATTCATTTACAATATAGGGATTATTTGTCCTTTTTTAAGGTTTGAGAAGTTGTCCAGCTAATCAGTTGGGACCAATTACTTTTCTGGAAGGTAAATATCCAATAACTTTGCCTATTTCTCTGCTGAAGTCATTATTTTTCAATCCATATCTGTTTTATATTAGCTATTATATTCTTTTCATTATTTTATTTAGTTTTTCTCTTTTGGTTTGTTGTTTTTCAAAGATTAAACTCTTAGTTTATTCTCTTATTTTATCTTTATTATCTTTATTTCATTCTGCTCTTAGTTTTGTTACTTCCCTTTCTTTACTTCCTATGAATTACTATTTTATTTTCTTTTAAAATGAGGCAAAGAGAGACAATTCATTATATATGATATAAGGGGGGAAAAGGTACCAAGTTATGAGTCAGGATAAGCATCTCAATCTTAATTCTGTGACCTTGTGCAAATCATTTTAATTCTCTCGTCCTTAATTTTCTCATCTGTGAAATGAAAGAGTTTAACTAAATCATTTCTAAAGTTCCATCTTATGGTTCTGCTTTTCTGGGATCCTAGTGATTCTATAATTTTATGGGCTTTTTCTTTCTTTCCAAGGTTGGCCTTTTAGAACAATATGTTTTCCTCTAAGGATTGCTCTGACAGAATTCTATAAATTTTGCTATGTTGTATTTATGTTTTCATTGTTTCAAAAGTATTCTGTTACTGTTTTCTGGATTTTCTCAAAACCCAGGCATTATTTAAGAGGGCATTTTTTACCTTAAATTTTCCTCTGGCTGAGTACCTTTTAATTTCTATTCTCGTTATTCATTTCTAATTTTATTGTACTGTGGTCTGAGAACATGATATGTAAAACTTTGCATCTTTTTTATTTACTAAGGATGCCTTTTGTTTCCCAATATTGTGATTATTTTACTGTGTATGAATGTTCAATGTACAATTAGAAAGAAAATGCATTTTTTTGTTATAGTGAGTCCTTATCATATCAATTAATTCTCCTTTATTTATTGCATTATTCAACTCTATAATTTCTTCATTAATCCTTTGTCTCTTGGATCTATCATAGTCTGAGAAAAGTGTGTTGAAATTACCAATTACAAGTATCTTTCTATTTCTTCTTTCCTTTCTACAGTTTAGAGAATACATTTTGTTTTTACATGTTCATATTTGCACTATTGTGGTGTTGTTTTTTAAACCAGAACATAATGATCTTGTTTGACCTACTCAATGCATTCAGCTATACCACTTACTTATGACCCAGGATAGGTCATTCTCTCTGAGCCTTAGATTACTTGTTAATAAATTTGTGAAATTTGTAAAATGAGACTAATAACACTTGCAAAACCTCCCTCATGGGGATATGTAAATGATATAAATATTATCATTGTTATTGTTGTTTTTACACTGACAAGTGTTTTATCTAACGCAATGATAATGACCCTTTCTGTGTTTATATAAGCATCCTAGGCATTAGACCAATGCTTAATTTTGAGTCTATTTGTGGTTTTGGATTTTGTATGTTTCTTTTATGTAATATTTGGTAAAAATTGATTTAAAAATTTGATTGGTATTTTTTGTTTTTATATCACCTATATTTCCTATTATATCTTTTTCCCTCACCCACTTCCAGAGAACAATACCTTATAACAAAGAATAAATAAGAGAGAAAATGTTGAATATTGTAATTCAGTCAGTCACCTTTTAAAAGGGGATTGTAGACCATTTACATTTAACATTGTAATTGATATATTTATATTGTCTCCCATTGCCTTGTTGGTGTATTTTTGTTCATTTTTGTATTTGCTTTTGTGTATGTCACTTTGTCAGCTGTGTGGAGGATGTAGTCTAGCTTGTTGGGCTAGCCCTGATTTCCCATTTCTATGCACACTTCATATAATCTTGTTATTCTGACAACCTTTTATGAAATTTTGTGTATGAGAGAGGGGACAAAACTTCCTCCCCCAATTAATGTAATCACAGAAGATCAAGATTATTACAAATATTAAATGTAAGGCTAGGAACATGTAATGAGGTTTAAATAGGTAAATTAGATGCAATTATACCTTGTGGTCTTTGATTTGGTCAAGAGGGGAATGGCTTGCTGGCTATGCAGGTAGACTGGTCATGCCTCTGGGGATCTTTAAATAATTGTAATCATTTCAGCAATTTGACAGTTGGAAACAAAAGCGGATCCTAAGAGAGTCACTTTTTCTCTTCACCTATCATTAGCCATGTTATAAGAAATATTAGATAATGCATTCTTCCTGGTAGAAAGGGATGCTGACAATAAGTGGTAATGTGGGAGAAGGAGGTAGTTTCAAGAAGCATGACTCCTTGTAATAGAAGGGTGACAGTTATGGACTCAAAAAAGGAGTAGATTCTGGGAGCCACCCAATTGACACACTCAGAAGAAACAATATACCCATGAGCTGTGTAAAGGCTATACAAAGAGACAAAGAAATTCCCATGTTATTTCATTTCTGTTCACTTGAAGACCCAACTTCTAATCACAACTACAAGGTTGTGAGACCCTGAAAGAAAAATGAGAGAGTTTGATTATATGATCTCTAAAATGCTTTCCATTTCTTTTTTTTTATTTAGTTTTTTTTAAAAAATTTTATAATTATAACATTTTCTTTAACAGTACATATGCATAGGTATTTTTTTTTTTTTTAAAACAACATTATCCCTTGTACTCCCTTCTGTTCTGAGTTTTTCCTCTCCTTCCCTCCACCTCCTCCCCTAGATGGCAAGCATTCCCATACATATTAAATATCTTATAGTATATCCTAGGTACAATATATATGTGCAGAACCGAATTTTGTTGTTGTTGTTGTTGCAAAGGAAGGATTGTATTCGCAAGGTAAAAATAATCTGGGAAGAGAAACAAAACAAAACAAAACAGTGCTCATTTCCCAGTGTTCCTTTTCTGGATGTAGTTGATTCTGTCCATCATTGATCAATTGGAATTGGATTAGCTCTTCTCTCTGTTGAAGATATCCACTTCCATCAGAATACATTATACAGTATACAGTATCATTGTTGAAGTGTATAATGATCTCCTGGTTCTGCTCGTTTCACTCAGCATCACTTGATGTAAGTCTCTCCAAGCCTCTCTGTATTCCTCCAGTTGGTCATTTCTTACAGAGCAATAATATTCCATAACATTCATATACCATAATTTACCCAACCATTCTCCAATTGATGGATACCCATTCATTTTCCAGCTTCTAGCTACTATGAAAAGAGCTGCCACAAACATTTTGGCACATACAGGTCCCTTTCCCCTATTTAGTATTTCCTTGGGATATAAGCCCAGTAGTAGAACTGCTGGGTCAAAGGGTATGCACATTTTGATAACTTTTTGAATGCCTTCCATTTCTAATTCACTATAATTCTTTTATTCATATGACTAGTATCTAATAGAGGAAAGAAAGATTTATTTCTGGGGGCAGTAATTTGACACAAATATAAAGATTGTTCTTCAAAGGAAGATTAATAATTTTCCAAATTCTCTTTTCAAAAATTCCCTGATATTCCTTTAGAACTGGAGTTCAACTTTTACTCAAGTTTCTTCCTCTAATCAGAAGCCTTTTGTGAGAATCAATTTGATGAGACCCACTGGCCTCCAGGTTTTTCCATTTTGCAGAACAGTGCAGCTCACCCTGAAGCTGGCCATGGGGACTCCAGCTCTTTCTAGTAACTCTTGATGCCTGCTAATATATGGGTTCTTGAGCATTATGCACTGACTTTTTAAAAACTATATTTTCCTCAACATAAGAGGTGGAAGTTTCATAGCTAAGGTGACATAAGTGCATTAGCTACTGCTTCTTCTTAGGCAAAATGAGACCCTAGTACCGTTTCATACATTCACAAAATTTTTGTAAGCTTAAATTTCTACAAGCAATCCTTGTTTCTAGCCCTTGAGAACATGGGCTCTTTAAGATTCAGCCTCTGGAACTAAGTCTTTCTTTTTGTGCACATTCTTCAAGACAAAAAAGAAAGAGAAAAAAAAATGACACAGGGCAATGGCTATACACACTCACTATGTGATCCAGGGAAAATAATGTTACCTTTTTGACCTTCAGTTTCCTGTTTTAAAAATGGGTATAATTATCTTTGCACAGCCACTTGAGGAAAGCACTTTGCAAACCCTAAAGTGGTCTGTAAATGTAAGTTATTTTTAAACATTTTTTACCTTTCCCTTTTCTCTCCGCATAACTTTTGGAGACCTTTGGAATACAGTTAGTTAGCAGCTGACCTTGCCTGCAATGATCTGGAGTCAAAGCACTTAATTTTAGATCAGTGTGATAATAAGTAACTGCTCCTGTCCAATCTGACACCAGATGGACTGATTTAACACAATATGTGGGCAGGTCAGGAACTCTCGGAAAGCCACCTGCCAAGCACTATCAGGAAACTGATTATCCCCAAACCCCATTTATTATAATCATTCAAAGGTTAGGAATTTTAAAATTATGAACACATTTTCTCTTTATGATAGGCTAATGTTTGACAATATTATCTATTCTCACAATCATGAGGTTGGGTTTCTCAGTTCTCTTTTCATTTGGGGGGTGGCCACTTGGGAAGAAATTTTAATTCTGCACATTTTATCTAATCTTTGTTCCTGCAACTAAACTCCACTTTGCTTCTTGAAAGCCTCTGAATGAACAAAGCCAACATGCCCTGTTTTATTTGAAGTACATATGAAACAAGAAACTCTCCTGAGAAGAGTAACATAGTGTGTTTTTTTCTTTAGTCTTTAGTCTTTAGCTCAACAGCTGAGCAGGTTGTGGGAGTTCTGATTTATCAGGAGGCTGCTGGAGGAGATTTCAGGAGGTCACCTTTGTGAAATGGTAGTAGAGTACCTGCTTCTATACCACACTGACCTTTCTGCAGAAAAGCAGACTAAGAAAGTCCCACATTAAAAAAAAAAAAAAAAAAAAAAAAAAAAAAAAAAGAGTCAGAGATGCCTATGACATGAAGCCCTGGATTGTTTGGAGGATATTTCATTGATTTGAGCCCCAACTCAGAAAATGGGAAAATTCTTACATTGGATATCCTAAAAAGTTGGTACCAGTTTCCCTTTCATAAGCTCACAGGTCACATAATATCAGAAGAAGATTTTATTGGTAGGATAGGAAATCAATAAACAAAAATCCCTTGCTGATAGGTCTCCCCATTAGAAGGTCCTCATGGTATTTAAAGTCACCAAAATGTCTCCTTATGCTAAATAAAGGTCCTTCATGAATCCATTACTAGCTATTCAAAGTACTCCGGTTTACCTCCTCTAAGTTTTCCTCCGTGCTACTACAAGCAAGTTGTACTTCCTTCTCTTTAGAGATATAACTTTCTAGCTCCAGGTCCTATAATCCTTAATTCCTCCTTTTCTAAAATTGCACCAATTCAGTGCTGAATGAATTAATGCATGAAAGGAAGAGATACTTTGTACTTTGTATTACAGTTTTCCACAGAGACACCCTTGTCTTTTCGGTGCTTAACTCTGCCTATCCCATTTGAAATTTTAGATCCATAAAAGTCTCTAATACAATGAAAAATTTTAAATATTTTGGAATACGGTGGGGGGAGGAAGGGACAGAATTACCTTCCAAACCTGAATGTTCTTTTGCATTTTTGTTGGTGGTTCCTTTCTCAGACCTTCAATAGCAAGTTATCCCAAATGCTACCCAATTCACTTTGCCTGATTACTGGATGAGATTATGCAAATCAAATGAAGGGTGGGGATATAGTTCTCATAAAGGCTATAGTATCTTGAGATCTGCTTATAATTTTATTAAGTCATTTTGGGAAGCATGGGGAGGCTCTGAGTTTATACTGAGCAAAGCTACATTTGCATAAAGCTTTTATATGGATATATGTTATTTGATACTCTTTTGGTTTTCCTCATTTGCAACATTACCTCTCCATACATTAGCAAAAGACTTTTTATTAGAAGGAAATAAGCAGTTGTAGTATAGTTTTTAAAAAACTGGAGTGGGAACCTGATGATGTGGTTTTGAGTCCCAGTTCTGCTACTAACAAGCTGTGTGACGTTGGGTAAGTTATTTTATGTCTAAGGCATAGACCTTAATTTTCTAATCTCTAAAATGAGAAGGTCAGAATAAGTGGTCTCAAAGGTCCTGTCCAGCTCAAACATTCTAAAGGAAATCTGGGCTTGAAGCCAGGACTTTGGATGCCAAAACCAGTGATCTTTCCATTTTGTTACAGCTGTCTCTTTGAGTATAAGTGCCTGGCCAAGAAGAATACAAATAAAAAGGAGATGTAAGAATCTGGGAATGAAGTTAATAAATAAGCAATAAATTCACAATAGGCATATTGCAAAGAGGTAGCAATAATCTTTTGTTTACTACCTTACTCCCAAACTGCAGATATTTATTATAATTCAGGGCAATTCATTGTACTACATAGGCATTTATGAAAACTCATTGTATTATCATAGTAAAAACCTATTTCCCAGGAAGTATTGTTATAATAAACTCTAATTAGTGGTTTGAAAACAACAGTACTTTGATTTTCTTTTTAAAGGGAAAGGAATATGCACAACTTATATTGAACTTGTATGATATTCTATTATATCTATGAAACAGCGTAGTGGAGGAATAAGAGGACTAAGTTAGCACTTGAGAGATAATAATAATAGCCCATATTTCTATAAAGCTTACTATGTTCCAGGCACAGTGCTAAGTGCTTTACGATTATTTTGTTTGATCCTGACAATACTTGTGGAAGGTAGGTGCTGTTAGTTCCCATTTAAAAGATAAGAAAACTGAGGCAAATAGGGTTTAAGACTTCAGTGGTCCTCAAACTTTTTAAATAGGGGGCCAGTTCACTGTCCTCAGACTGTTGGAGGGCCGGACTATAGTAAAAACAAAAACTCACACTCTGTCTCCGCCCCTCAGCCCATTTGCCATAACCCCTCGGGCTGCATAAATATCCTCAACAGCCTCATCTGGCAGCCCACAGGCCGTAGTTTGAGAACCCCTAAGTGATTTGCCCAAGATCACACATCTGGGAAGTCTGGGTTCTAATCCTAGATCTGCCACAATTTTGCTAAGTGGACTGATTGTATCATCTTTTTCTGCTGGACTCAGTTTCTTCTGTTTAAAATGAGAAGTGATTTCTAAGATCTTTGCAGCTGGCTAATAGGATTTTATGCTGCATTGATAATCAGTCAAAAAAGCATTTATTAAATTCTAGGCATTGTGCTAGGTGCTGGAGACACAAAGATGTGTCTTTAAGGATCTTACACTGTAACTAGGGGAGACAACAGATAGCTTATGAAGGAAGGCTTCCCATAGCACAGGATACATGGCAAGCCCTGTCCTTGGTGCTGAAGATTTAAAAAAAAAAAAAAATCAAACAGCCTTCAAGGATCCTACAATCTAGCCAGTGGAGATGTGTCCATATTTAGGTATATACAGATATAAGGAAGGAGGTTTACCTCCCTCCCCTCAAAACACCATCAGTTGCTATATTTATAGAAACACTAAAATGTAATCACAAAGTGTTAGTAAATTATTAACATTTCTCTTACTGAATTAAGAAGGGAATAAAGGTATTATCTTTGCAAATTAACTATACCTACAGGCTTTAAATAGTTAGATCTGGACAAATTTTATTAGGTTAAGTAATTGTAAATAGGAAAGTAGCCTATGGAAGAAGTGCTTGCAAGGAGGGTAAAAGAATTTCTATCTCATTCTCCATACCCCATATCTGCTCCATAGCTTTGAAGGGGAGCTATTCTAAGATTAGAAGACATTGTTTCCAATGGTAAGAAGACAGAGTTAAATATATAAACGCAGAGTGACAATCAACTGAGGGGGAAGTAGCTTCAAGGAGTATGAGCTCTGGTATCAAAGAAGAGAGTTGGATTATGCAGAGAAGTGGAATAGCTAAATGATGCAGTGGATATAATTCTGGGCTTGAAACTGAGGAAAACCTGAGTTCAAATATAGCCTCACACATTTACTAGATTTGTGACTCTGGGCAAGTTATTTAACCTGTTTGCCTCAATTTCCTCATTTGTAAAAAAGCTGGAGAAGAAAATGGCACACTACTCCAATATATTTGCAAAGAAAACTCCAAATGGGGGCATAAAGAAATCACAAAGAGTTAGACATGACTGAAATAAGTAAACAACAGATGGAGAAGAGCAGACCTTGAGAACCCAGGTGTGTATCTTGCTCAGCAAATGATGCTATGTCCAGGGGAAGATGGAAAAGATTCTCCAAAGAAAAATAACTTCTAGGTATGAGTTATCCTTGTCACATGTATATTCTTTGTTCCTTATTACCACTATGCCCTAAATTTGAGCTTATTTTTCCCCATTGATTTTGCAACTTTTGTGGGAGAGTGAACTTCAGATTTATGGGGAAGGTTATTTTGTAGTTATTGTTCTTTTGGTGACATCTAATTAAATGCCTTTACTAAGACTAGATAATTGTATCTACTGGTTTAATCGGAAGCACATCATTGAGGGCTCAAAAATGTAGTTTTACAAGGGTAATGCCACAGACTATGATCTTGAACTCTGTGAATAGGTGCCTTCTAAGCATTTACTCTGAGTTACACTTTGATAAACATTTATTAAGAGCCTACTTTGTGCCGTATACTTCACTAAACATTGGGGATACAAATAAAAGAGAAAGTTATAATATAATGAGGGAAAACAATATACAAAAAGGAAACTAAAAGGTAGAAGCATAGGAGCAGAATGCCAGAGTACATTCAGTGTGATGAAAATAATGGTGATGTTGAAACCAAACATAGGAACTTGTAGCAAATAAAGAAAAGATGGGATTTTGACTTCTTCAAAAAGGGAGTTCTAGGCTAAGAGATTTATTTTAGAAGGGGGTGCCACACATGCAAAATAGATGAAATATAATTTTAAAGGAAGACTCTAATGGTTTGAGATATCTGGAAAGGATTCAAAAGCTGATGATTGAGCTGAGCCTGTAAGGAAACCAGATATTCTTAAGGAATGGGAGTGAGAAGACATTTCAGTCATGAGATAGGGGGTGGCACATCCAATGCACTAAGGCAGGAGATCAAAGACATTCTCTTGATCTAATTTAAAGTTGAAGGAGCTGGAGAAGACTAGAGAGCTAACTTCAAGTTCTCGATAGTATGTCAGATTGAAGGGAAAATTATTCTTATTCTGTATGACCCCAGATGAACAGAAGTATTTGGCTGAAGGTTATAGAGAAGCAATTTTTAAAGAAATCTAAAAGAAAAACCTTCCTAACAATTAAAGCTCTCCAAATATGTGGTGGGCTGCCTTGGAGGTATTAGACTTCCCCAACAATGAAAGGGAAGTTTTAGGAAGAGGCTGGATGACTTACTTACTGGGTAAGAGGAGAAGGATGATCAGAAATGGTTTGGGACAAGGTGGGCATTGAGGTCTTTTCTAGATTTCTGTGATTATGAGCCTATGACTAACATCCTCATCAGTAGTGACTTTTCACAAAGCACCAGTCAAACTGCCCAAAGAGTACACTAAAGACTCTAGTCCAAAGAGCTTCATGGAGCACAAATTCTTGTCTTTGGGCTGTGGATGCATGTTTATGTCCCTGTTGGTAACTGTGACCATAGCAAAAGAACCTGGTGTTATCTACCTAGTTGAACCCAGAAGGCAGCCATTTGATACCAAACCCTTGGTGACTGTTCTTTGATATTTACATTTTCTAGATTAATGAAGCTGGAGCCCTTACTCTTGAGTGGAAGTCCCTTCTGAAAGGAGCCCAAATGACCCTCCACCAGGAGAGGTTCATCATCATGTATTGTGAGACCTCTGGCTACAACACAGGACACAGGAGCTTCTCTGACCCCTCGTGTCTTGTGTTGCAGCCAGAGGGGCACATCGTTTCAGCAGAGTCCCACTTTGCCATTGTGAAGAATGAGAGATATGAAAAGGAAGACCTGGAGAAAAGAGTACAGACACTGGTGGAAAATACGGCAAGATAAACTTCATATTCTGAGCTGGTTTTATTTCTGCAGTCTTTTTTCAAGGGCCAGGAAAGAACCCAATTTCACAGCTGAGCTAGAGCAAACCGAGGAATCTGGCAAAGGTAACAAGCATAACTAATATAGTGCATTCTCATTCTTCTCCCTGTCTGCCCTCATGCTACTGTGGGTTTGTACATTGACTCAGAGCCAGCTCTCTAGTCATGTGTGGGCATGGGGTACATGTCATAGCCATGTATGGAGGGAAGCATGATTCATTATTCCTGAAGCCTGGCTTCCAGTGGTAAATCTGGAAGCAAATACACCTAATGTGTATTTAACTCAATTTAACCAACTTTTATTAGGTACTTTAGTGCTCCTCATCAGGGACACAAAGATAGTCAGAGACACAGAACCTGGGCTCAAGGAGAGTACAGCTTAATAAGGGCACATGACATGCACAAAAATAACTATGATGCGAAGTAGACTAGAAAGGTGAAACCAAGATCAAGTGTTCTAGGAAAATGTGAGAAGGTAGAGAACAAGATAGATATAATGTTATTTAAATGTAGTCAGATCTAGTCTTAGACCCAATTACCTTCCATTTCCATTATATAGATTCCATATGTACATTGTTTATGCATGTTGTCTCTCCCATTAGAATCAGAATTCCTTGTCTTTCTTTATATCCAAGACACTTAGCAGAGTAGCACAGTGGACATTTATTAAATTCTTATTGATTGACTGAATAAATGACTTTACACAGGGATCCCAAAAAAGGTCCATTCACCTTAAAATATCTCCACAACAGCCTCCACAATCAGTGTTATAGCCACGTGGACAATTCCTTCTTTGGGGATAACTAAACTCCACTGGAAATCTTTTTTCCCCTTCAGCTTTTCTCCTAAACCCTATATCTGACAACTAACTCACAAGGTGATTAGTAAAATGTATTCAGCAGGGTCTGAGGTTTAGTCAGGGCTCATTGTTGCTCTGGGCACCTAGGTGGTACCATAGTGCACAGAGTGTCAAGCTGGAGCCAGAGCTCACCTTTCTTAATTAAAATCTGGCCTCAGAAGCTGTGTGATCCTGGGCAAATCACTATCCTGTTTACCTCAATTTCTCCATCTGTAAAAACGAGTTGGAGAAGGAAATGGTTAACAACTTTAGTGTCTTTGTAGAAAAAATCCAAATGTGGTCACAAAGAATTGAACATAACAGAAAAAATAAATGAACATTGTTATCCTAGTGTTTCCTTAGCTAATGTCAGGGATCCCTTACCTTCCATTCTACCTCATTTTACAACTCCTGTATTCCTGCTCCAGGGCTGCTGTGAGTATTGCCCTTAGATAAAGATATCAAATCAAGATAATTTCATCCATCTCTGTGAGTCTCTCTAGGCTGCTTCGCAATCCTTATCAGTTCTTTTTGTCAGTGGCCACAGATACTTACCCAACATTTTCTTTTCTCCTCTAGCCATCAAACATGTCCACCCCTCCCATCCTCAGCTTAAAGCAGATGAACTAGCCTCCCACAGTAACAGGAAGATTTAGGCCCATCCAAGTGTACCCGGACAGCTCCCTTCCTTAAATCAATAATCTTTAGTCACAAAACCATCAACCTTAATGCTTGCTAAGGCTAATCCTTCTCAGAGTACTCTTGATCCCATTTCCTCCCACCCACCTTTTCCAGATCCATGCTCCAATAGTCATTATCATCTATCTCTCCTGCATTTTGAAAAGAGAGAATAATGTAGTTGAATGATGGACTAGGAGAGATCTGTGCTGGAATCCTGAAATACTTATTAGCTACGAAACCATGGGGAGCTTATTTAACTTATTTGAACTCGAATTTCCTCATCTGTACAATGAGGACAATAAAACCTTGTGTCTCACAGGATTTCTGGCAAGAAGCAGTTATTAAGCTCTTACTATGTATCAAGCACTGTGCTAAACACTGTTGAGGAACATGTTCTATTAATGGTAAGGTGCCATATAAATATATTATTATTATCTTCAATCCCTCCTGGGTCAATGGCTTCCTCCCATCTGCCTACAAACAGGCTTTCTTTGACCAGTTGCCAGACCATGTCTCTCCTCACTTCACTGTTAAAATTCTTGGAAAAAGTCTCATTCTTTACCCCCATTTTCTTAACCTTTTGCATTTGGGCTTCCACCCAAACCACTCTACTAAAATTGTTCTCTCTAAAGCCAATAATATTCTATGTCAGATTGCCAATTCCTGTGTTCATTCTTCAGTGCTCATGCTTCTTAACCTCTGAAACTTTTAAGAGATCCTGAACATACACAAAATAAATATAAGCTGCCTTCAGCCTCTATTGGATTTCTATTCCCCTTCCATGCTTGTATATGCCCCCTTCTCTCCTCTGACAGGTCACCAGCCTGGTAGAGTTCATCATTTCTTCACATCTGGACCACTGGAATAACCTAATGGTCACTCTACCTGCCACAAATCTCTCCTCATTCTAGCTCATCCTTCACCCAACATGCAAGTCTGAGCATGTTACCCATGTGCTCAATAAACTCTAATGACTCCCTAAGACTTTCATGATCAAATATAAAATCCTCTATTTAGTATTCAAAGCCTTTTATTACCTAGCCCCTCCTCCTTATCAGTCTTCTTACACTTTATATTTGCCCTATTCCTTCACCCTCATCCTCTGTAATGTTAGACTGTCCTTCTTACTGTACTTCAAACAGGACAATCTATCTCCCAACTTTGAGTATTTGGTTTCTGGTAGTCCCTCATGCCTGAAATGCTCTCCCTCCTCATCTCTGCCTCCTGGATTCCCTGGCATCCTTCAAGTCTCAGTTAAAACTCCATCTTCTACAGAAAGCCTATCTTGCCTCCCCCTTAATTCAAGCATTTCCTTTTGTTGGTTGTCTCCAATTTATTTTATTTTATTTTTAAAGCTTTTTATTTTCAAAACATAAACATAGTTTTCAACATTCACCCTTACAAAACCTTGTGTGCCAAAATTCTTTCTCTCTCCCTTCCCTCCACCCTTTCCCCTAGATGGCAAGTAATTAAAAATGTTAAACATAGGCAATTCTTCTATACATATTTCCACAATTATCATGCTGCACAAGAAAAATCAAACCAAAAAGGAAAAAATGTATCTCTAATTTATTGTTTGTATATAGTTGTTTGTATATATGTTGTCTCCTCCATTGACCTGTAAGTTACTTGAAAGGAGGGACCTATTTTTGTCTTTCTTTGTGTCTCATTATTTAGCACAATACAGTATATAATAGGCACTTAATAATTGTTTATTGATTGAAGCTTGAGAAATTGTTGTACCTCCTATTTTTCTAGCTCATTAGTAAGAATTTTAGTAAGAATTCCTGCATTCATCATTGTTAAAATCATAATATTAGCACATTATTCCTGTAGATTAAGGTTCTCATATTCAGGAGAATTCTGTTAAAATACAAATAGCCTAGGAAGGATAGTTCATTAAACAATTATTAGTATTTAATACTTTATCAGTGATTCATTTATCAGACTGCTTTCTTATTATGACAGCTAACTACAAGGAAATATGATGCAGAACTGGTAATGGGGAAATACGTTGGGAGAGACGAGACCATAAAAGAATAGAGGGGAAGATGCTGCAGCAAACTTATCTTACTTATCTTGCATTGGATCTGCACAATAACTGGCCTTTAGTTCAGAGTGAACCTCTTAGAATTTTAAAGGGCCGGAACTGATCGTCTGTCCTCCACTTCCCCAGCCAATTTGATGAGTGAAACTTTTCCCCTATAGGATAAAAAACAACAAGCATACCTCTTTATTTATTGTATGGCTGTAACCACTTACCTGTACTAGGGTAAAAACAACTTCTAAATGGTTTCCAGCTATCTCTATGGCAGGAAATCAGGAAGGGAGATTTCTGTTAGAGAACCCATTCCTTTCTGACAGCCAGTAGAAGGACTTTTCATCTTTCCTTGTTCATAAGATAAGCCAGAATTCCCTCCAGTAATGAGATGATGTGATCTTAGATCAGAAAGGAGCTCATAGAGATTACACTGAAACCATGCAACTTTCTGTATCAGGAACTGGAAAACCTGTCTTCGGCCTTTTCCAACTCAGAATAACAACATCTGGATTAGTGGTGAATTTTCTTCAAAAGCACAGGGCAGAAGCGAACATGATTGCTTTTTTGGTCTAACAGGAGAGTTCATTGAGAAGATTCCTGAACCCAATCAACCTCTTCTTTTACATAGGGAGAATTTTAATTTCCTAGGCAACGTGATCTTAGAATCTAGCCTTCTAGCTAGAGGAGAGATATTCTTTGGACTGTTCTACTCTTGGAGATCACTTCAAGAGTAATCCCAAATTTAAGAGTTTGGAAATTGGACTTTATATAGAGATAAAGAGATTATTAAGCAGTATTGCCTTTTGGAGAAAGAAGTGAATGGCCAATGTGGTTTCAGAATTGATGAATAAAGCCATAACAAGGTGGGGAGCAGGGATGAGAAATATGGATCTTTTCCCTACTCCCACCCATTACTGTGAGCTATTCAGATGGCAGCTGTCCAAAGGAAATCATATTCCCTCAATTTATGTTCATTTTCAGAGGGAAATCTAAACTACAGAGTGACACTGGAAGTCTGTGGAGGACTGTGTAGGATGCTGTGTGAAAGTGAGCCTCACTTAGCTATCAAGAAATTGTATCCCAAATTCATTTCCCTTTTCAAGAGGATCTTAGGGAGTTATGTGGTTTCTGAATCTACTTATGGGCTTCTGGGGGTCATTTGAGTATCATGGTACAAATTTTCTTTATCTTTAGCATCTTTTTTCTCTTCTGCATTTTCTATAGGATGAAATAAAAACTATCCTCTGCATGTGCAAGTATTATCTTGGATTATATAGGAGTAAATAATACTCATATTTGTGGAAGCATGACATGAACTATATTTGGAGATTTTTTTTCCCAGAGTAAATTCAGGATGAATTTACTGCAGACTGTGCTTGACATCCCTCTACCTTGTGTGACTTTCCATTTGCCTTGCTGATGTACTTCTTTCCCCAAAAGAAATAACATCTTCAGATTCAGATCTTCTGAATGGTCATCCTAGGGCTCACTTGTCCTGATTGGTGAGTGAGTACATTGACCCCAATTTAGCTAGTTGGCCATACAACCAAACTTTGAATGAATCTACTCACTACATTTTTAATTTAAATTTTTATTTAATTTTAAATTTATGTTATTTAACTTATCTTCATGATTAAATTTCTTGCCCTTCTTAAATTTTCCACCTTTTCTCCTCACAACATTTGCTCTGGGAAGTGTAATAAAATCAATACCACCCTAGCTTCTGGGAGGGAAAGACAACCGAGTACTCTAAGGCTCTACTAAGCTTCTCTGATTCCCCTGACTAGAACTTTCCTCTTTGGCCACTATTCCTTAGAAGTGTTGTCTTTGCCTATTAAAATACAAGCTTTTGAAGGCAGGAACTACCTAACTTTTGAATTTATATTCACAGTGCCTGACATGTTAGATACTTAATAAAAGGTTATCTATTCATTCATTTATTCATATAAGTTTTTGGTATTCATTACACTCTTGTTCAAAGAAAGGTCATGGGATTTTGAATGGAGCTGGCTTAACAATATTAGCTCTATTGACTGATTTTAAGAAGAATAAAATGACATCAGGGGAAGATATAAGAAGATGGGTAAGATGACCTGATTTGTGTTTTAAAAGTAATTCTCCAAAGCACATCAGAGATGCATTACCTCCAGGTCTCAGAGGAGCTAAATCTCTCTATGTCAACACAAGGATCCATTTTCTAGGAATGATACCCTAATGATAATAAGAGTATAGCAATACGAAGTCACTTTCTTTTCAGGAAATTCAGGTACTTTTGTCAATTATTTGCTCCTACCTGATCAGCTCCAAGGAAAAAATACCCCTCTTAGATTAAGTTCATCACTTTTAAGTTTAACACCACGCTGTTAAACTCAAGCTTTGATTGACCCCACCTTGCTCAGTCTCTTCCCACTCTGATTAGAGGACAGAGTACCAAATTCCTGCCAATCCCTTTATAGAAGGCAGAAACTGGACTCAAATCACTCTACTTTGCATTTGGTGCCCTGATTGGTTTCAACTCTAAGGTACAAAGTGCCCTCCTGTCTGAGTACTTCCTGGTGTCCCCTAGTCCACCTTCCCTCTTCTTAAATGTGTTATTTCTCTGTGTATGTTTAGATTGTTTCATCTAAAGATTGTGGGGCAGCTGGGTAGTGCAGTGGAAATTAGGAGGACCTGAGTTCAAATCTAACCTCAGACAATTAATACTTAATAAGTCCTAGTTGTGTGATTCTGGGCAACTCACTTAACCTCAATTGCTTCAGCAAAAAAAAAAATCTAAAAACTGTAAGCTCATCAAGATTTTTTTTTTATTAATTATATTTTCAGCATGCAGAACAATGTCTGGCATATATCATAGGCACTTAATAAATGTTTATTGTATTGTATTGTCACAATGTTTGGGAAGACATCTCAGAAGCAAGGTAAGAAGCAATTACTGTTATTTATACCTCCTCCATTTTTTTTTTCTTGAAGAAGATCATAACATCAGGGAGGTAATGCCAGAACATGCAGGTGAATTAGATTTGAGATAGGGAGGTCTATGCAAGGTCACCTGCCTCACATTCTCCTCTAGATCCATCTGGGTCCAATGGCAAGATATAATAGATCAGGGCAACATGAGATGGCTCTGGAGGCAGTGGAAGACCTTGCCCTTTTAAAGCTAAGATCTTCAACAGGTCTCAGTCTGACTGAAACAATGTCTAATCAGTGATTAAGGTTATACAAGAAATGAGGTGAAGAATGGTCTCTTTTAACTAAAAACTAAACATATGCATAGATAGATCCATCTGGGAGAGGGATATCCTTGGTTTGGGATGTATTATTGACCAATTAATGTGAGCCAGTGTGATCTGGGTCTAAGGCATGATCCTTAAGGAAAAAAATCCCTAAACTCCAACATATCTGGCAAGATTTCATTGAAAGAACCAATATAGTTTAGTAGAAAGAGTGCTGAGTTTGGTCAGGAGACCAAACTTTAACCAGAATTTACCTTCTAGCCCTGACATTTACTAAATTTATGATCTTAGGCAAATAACTGAACCTCTTTGAGCCCCAATTATCTTTCTGTATAGTGGAAAGAATACTATTATTACAATCTTAAAGAATTATTGAAATATGGACTGTGTTAGTGGTTAAGGGAGCTAGTAGTCTGGCTGGAGACACTGGAACTGGGATCTGAAACTCTAAATTATTAGTCATCACAACAATTGATCTTATTCTCAAATTTCTTTATGATGGTTGTTGCTGTTCATTTTAAGGGTAGTCTGGTCTTGTTCCCCATGATTAATCAAAAAGACAGTAATAATCAAAAGAATGTATGGCTAGTTTGGGGAAGTGACTAGCCCTTTTGAAAAGTTGAAAGGAAGAGTTTGTATTCAGATTCTGTTTTGCTGATAAAGGTCTTCATTTGGTCTTTGGCTGAAGCAATAGCTTCACTAGCTATGTGCTTTTTTCATTATACAAGCTTGAGGCTTGATGCTAGTGTCTGAAACCTATTAGCCAGACCAAATAGGCACATATTTCAACTTCAGTAAAAGGCAGGCAATGAACTTTTAGGAGGTACAAAGTAAGGGAAGAGTTTGCATTACAAAATACTTTCCCTCTAAGTTAGATACAAGGTGGAATAGTCTAAGATAATCACTAAGAAGAAGAGAAAAAATGGATAGAAAACCTTGAATGCTTCCCATTCTTGGAATGACCTCTTATTTCTGTCTTATTTCTGGCTATGAAATCCTCTTCCTTTTAAGGCACAGTTCAAATATTGCCTCTTCCATGAAGCCTTCTCAAGTCAGTAATTTCCTGCCTAGTGCTTTGAAGTCTTTTGTTTTAAATTTTTTTTTTTTTTGCATGTGTAGTTATTTGTATGGGTGTCCACCTCTCTGCTAACTCCATTAGATCAGAGACTATGCTTTATCTTGTATCTCCTCTAGTTTTCAATATAATGCTCTAGAAGTTAAAAAAGATGAAAATTGTAAAGATGCTTCCTCCCAAGCTTAACATGGAGGCTCTTTCATTAAGGTTTCTTTAATCTCTAACTGAAAATTTTTTCTCCTTAATCCCTCCTTTATTCCATATCAAATTCTATCTCCTATCTATCTTTGCTTCAACCCCTTTGATTGGAGGATGGAACAAACAAACAAATTTTTAAAAACCCCAAAACATAAAAAAGCCCTTTTAGACCTTTCAAAGCTTTCCCTTTATAGAGGGCTCAAAATCCCAGGCAGCTCATTTGTTACCAGTTGCTCTGCTAGGTTTTAATTCTTTTTTTTAATTTTTTATTTTTTATTATATATTTTTTAATAATATTATCCCTTGTATTCATTTTTCCAGATTATCCCCCCCTCTACTCCCTCCCCTTGATGACAGGCAATCCCATATATTTTACATGTGTTACAATATAACCCAGATACAATACATGTGTGTAAATACCATTTTCTTGTTGCACAATAAGCATTAGATTCCGAAGGTACATGTATAGGTTTTAATTCTGTCATCAGCATCTTCATCATGCTCCTGTATATCCTGGTGTACCCTAACACTCCCCCACTTCCTTTTATCATTCTCTATTTTATTATAGGGGCAGCTAAATGGTACAGAAGATAAGAGTGCGGGTCTTGGAGTCAGAAAGACTCATTTTCTTGAGTTCAAATATGGCCTTGGACAGTTAATGGCTGTGTCATGACTCTGGATAAACCATTTAACTCTGTTTGCCTCAGTTTCCTCATCTGCAAAATGAGTTGGAGAAGGAACTGGCAAACCATTCCAGTATCTTTGCTAAGAAAAACCCCAAAAGAGGTCATTCTTGGATTTGACTGAACAACAAAATTAGATTGTAAGCTCCTTGAGGGTAGGGACTTTTAAAAATTAATTTATATTTGGTCCACAGTACAATGTGGGCACTTAATAAGTGTTTATCATATCATATTGAATTTATTTTTTGTTTAGTGTTATTGTTAAATGGCATATGGATACTGTAACATGCCCTCCTGGTAGTTACAATTACTAGTCTGCCCTAAGCCCAACAGAGTATCTTTGACCACTGTCCTTTGCAGTGTCAACTCTACCCGGCTCGCCTCCTCTGAGGCCTTCAAAGGTCTCTGGCCATGATTTCTTAAATCTATAGTTTAATAACCAGTAGCATGCTCAAGAACAGCCACGTGTAATCTTAAAAGCCTTTATTATACATACTCACATAATGCCCTGACTTGTCAGCTCCCTAGTGAACACCTCATCTGAAGACCCACGTGTTCTCTACCAAACTCCTTACTATCCAAGCTATCCATCAGCTTGGCTTGGCTACCCCAGGTTAGGGAGCCAGGTTAAAGAGAGTGACTGCTGTCTGCAGTGGGCTTATAAAGGGCCTGTGAGGTCACACACAAAGCCAACCAGCGAGAGAGCCATCACCCATTACGAAGCTATATCAATATGGACAGGATCCCACCCACAGGGCAGTCCTATATCCACAGAGAATACTTCCGGGCCTCAATCCCCTGTTGCGCTGTGCCCACCCATTTAAAGGGCCCTTACAATTCCCTTCTCTTGTTTTGCGGGAACCACATCCTTACAGGATACCTCATATCCACATTAGATTTTAATTTTTGGAGGGGATGACATTATAAGAACTTTGAATGAACTTTAGGGGTTATCTCCTTTCCTTATCCTACAAATAAGGAAATTAAAGCTCAGAGATTAAGAATCTTGCTCCAAGACCACACAGGGAGTAACAGGCAGTGTTAATATGGGATCTGACTCCAACCTTTATTCCACTGGACCATGATAAACCAAGACAAGGCAGGGAAAGTTTCATCTTTGTTATCTTCACCCCAGTCCCTAGCACAGTGTCCTGAAATTAACCTGCACTTAACTGCTTATTAGGACAGCTAGGTGGCTCAATGGCCAGACTTGTAGTCAAGGATTATCTGAATACAAATTTGACCTCAGGTACTTTGCTAGCAGTGTGACTCTGGGCAAGTCACTTAATCCTGTTTGCTTCAGTTTCCTCCCCTGTAAAATGAGCTAGAGAAGGAAATAGCAAACCACTAGAGAATCTTTGCCAAGAAAACCCAACCAAACAACAAATAAATGTTTGTTCAATTGAATTTGTAGTACATAAAAACAATGCTTTCAGCTGGATGTTGATACTAAATTCCATTTTCAAAGGTTTGAGAAATTCTGCACTAGATAAGCTTTAAATTGAAACTAAACAAGCTTATTAACTTCCCCCTCCCCCAACTATTAATTATAATAAGAATCTATTTCCTAGGAAGAATTGTTATAATAAATTGTAATTAGTGGTTTTAGAACAGGAATACATCCATTTTTTTCAGGGGAAAATATCTTTCAGCATAACTGAGTGGCTTTGTTAGAACTGTCAAGAATGGAATCTGAAAAGTGCCAGGATAGAAAACTGGTTATTTCTTGGCAGCTAAGAAAGAAAGTACTTTCTGCTATGAGTCAAGAGGGGAGCCAAGAGCTCTACATATTATGCTGGTGGCAGAGAATAAGATTTGTAAAATGTTCATTCAGGTGTTTATGAGGGACTTGGAGCAATGAGGAAGGTTATTTGTTTGTTAATTCCAAATGCCTAATTGAAGTCATTCCACTTATGGCTGTGAGTTTTAAAGATCTATTCACATTAGGCATTCTCTGCCTAAGAAAATATGGGCGATTAAAATGTGTTCTAATATAATTGATTATGAGCCTGGGAATGAGCTCAGAGGAGTCTGAGAGCCCAGTGGCTTGGCCCCAAGTAGAAAGATGAAGCAAGTGCTCAAGAGGGGATAATCCTTCCCTGAACCAATGTGGGGAAAATGTCTGCACCAGTTAAAAACTGGGAGCTGTTTAGGACCACTCTCTCCACCTATTCTTTTACCTTTCTCCTTTTTTGGACTCTTTCTCTCTGTTAGAAATATGCTTCAAAGATAAAAAGGACTCAGGTTTATTTATGGTTCTTGCAAGAAATGGGTAATCCACTCAGGGGCAGTCCTCCCATTGCATATTCCTCTTTGACATGTCCCCCTTTCTTCATCATACATCCCATGTTAAAAAATGGTGGAAAACTCCTCCTTTGAGAAAGAGAAGTTAATATTAATTTAACTCATTAAGCATGCATACTCAGTGCTTGCAGTTACCTTTTACCCACTTCTTGTTTTGGGGTGATTTTCATCAGTTCAGAGGTTTAATCACTTGTTTTATACAACTAACTTGATCAAAGGATGTGATCTTTCTCTAAGTCATTTACCCTATATGGAAATACAATTCTAGAGGTTGCTCACACTCTTCCGTGCAGTCCTGTTTTCTCTTCTTTTGGAAGCCCCTCTCCTTGAATTACCAGATCATTAGGATCCCCAGGTTTAACACAATGGGCTACAGGACCTTAATTTTTTTTCTTTTTCATTCAGACTTATAATTTATTTTTAAGTGATCAGTGTTAAGTGGCTGTTAATAAGTGTCTGGGGTTGGATTTGAATTCAGTTCTTCCTGACTCCAGAGCTGGTGCTCTATCTACTGTGGCACATAGCTATCCCAGATTTGTGATTTTTTGACACAGATGTTTTAAAAAAATCTTTTAAATATTTAAAAAATAATAACATTTTACTTTCAAAATCCATGCAAAGATAATTTTCATCATTCGCCCTTGCTAAATCTTGTTTTCCAGTTTTTTCTCTCTCCCTTCCCTTCACCCTTTTCCCCTGGACAGCAAGTAATCTAATATGTGTTAAACATGTGCAATTCTTCTATATATATTTCCACATTTATCATGTTGCACAAGAAATATCAATCAAAAAGGGAAAACAATCAAACAACAAAAAAATGTGGAAGTACTATGTTGTGATCCACATTCAGTCCCCATAGTCCTCTCTCTGGTTATAAATGGTTCTCTCCATCATACATCCACTGGAATTGGCCTGAATCACCTCATTGTTGAAAAGAACCACGTCCATCAGAGTTGATCACCACATAATTTTCTGTTGCTGTGTACAATGATCTCCTGGTCCTGCTCATTTCACTCATCATCAGTTCATTTAAGTCTCTCCAGGCCTTTCTGAAATCATCCTGCTGATCATTTCTTATAGAACTTATAGAATATATATTCCATAACATTCATATGCCATAACTTATTCAGTCATTCCCCAAGTGATGGGCATTCACTCAGTTTCCAGTTCCTTGAAGTCATGTAAGTGTCTCCAGATATTGAACAGAAATTTCTGATAAGGAAACTTCCTCTACCACTGCAAGTTCATATTCATCTTACCTTTCACCTTAAATAGGCTGAGGGCCTATTTAGCCAGAAAATAATTTAAACCCAAGTTGTCTTAACTACCACTCTGTCCTCTTCTGTACATTGTGTCTGATTTGTCAGGTATTGATAGTCATTTGAATATGTGACAGATACTCCTGGGCTAAATTTGATTTTATCCTATAGAAAAAAACAAAAACTTCTTAAACTGTGGGTCACAACCCCATGTGGGGTTGCATAATTTCATGGATCATGAAATTAAGATTTATCAGTAAATGTTAAATTTGTAGACTTATTTTATACCCATATACCTGTGGTCCAGGAAAAATTATCAGATGAAAAGAGGTCTTGAATGAAAAAAAAATTAAAAAGCCCTGATCTAAAATGTAAACTCCTTGAGGGCAGGAGGTATTCCAATTTTTTCTGCCTATCCCCTATACCTAGAAGAGTGCCTGGACCTTAATTGTTATTCCTTTGTTCTCAAAAGGACAGCTTTCTTGAATTGCCCCTTGTAAGATTAATTTTAGTTTGGGATTTGCATTCAGCAGGCATAGTCTTAAAGAGGGTGGGTACAAGTTTATTACTGTTCAGACCTTGATTTTCAATAACATATAAGGGAGGAGGAAACTCATAGCACAAAAGTAACACACATTTTACAAACACAATGGCTGCCATTAAGACGCTACAACAATAAAAAGAGAACATATAACCTATATCATTGCCACTCTGAGGAAACACCAACATTTGAATTCCTTGGGAGAATCCATGGTCACAGCTATTCAGAGTCTGGAATGAGAGCCATTGCTAGGCAAGTATTTCCTAGCTGAATCCTCAAAGTCCCTTTCCATTAAGGGACTTCCACCACTTTCCACGTATAGGCTGAGAACAAAGAAGGCACTACACTAAGAATTTTTATTTGATAAGTTTTTCTTGAGGCGTAGCAGCTTCCCAAGTACAGGATGCTCCATCACAGGAGGCTCACCAAGGAGAATATTTGTTCATTCTTTTAGGAGGACTACGTTTACTCAAGGAACTGTCCAGGTTTCCAGGGTAAACATAAGTCTTCAATAAAGGATATTAATTAGTTAATGTATAAGAAAAGATGTCCTTCCAATTTCTTTGTACTTTCCTGGTATTCTATCAGATAACTGCAAGCATGTTCTCATGTTCTCAGCAAAGAAAAAAAAAAGTTGCACAAAAGACATGGCCAGACTTAAGATTCCTTACTCACCAGAATTCCTTACACCGGTGAATTAGATTTAAGTAAGGCAGACTTGCTCAGTCATCAGTCTGACACTCTCCTCCTGGGTCATTGGAATGCAATGGCAAGGCAAAAGTCAAGATGTCTGGCGATAGTCTCAATAAGCCTCTTAATACATGTTTATTGATTGTTGATTTATTGTGTTGATGTATGTGGGGTTTGGATTGATGAAAGCCATACTATTGGGGTGAAAGCCATTCTAAGGTGGAGTAAAACCCAATACAAAGACACTGTGTCTAGCAAATAATCTTGTGCGGTTCTGAGAATTTATTCAGTGACTAACACATGGTCTTGTGAGGTCCCTATTGAGTTGAAAACCTTAAAAAGGATATAGTAACCAGATGCAAACTATGTAGGACAGAATGGACACTGTGACCAGAACATGATCTTTACTGTGTCCACTATGCAGTCTTGGGTGTCGAGGCACTCGCCCAAAGAGGCTGCATGTCACCTGAGTCCTGCGACCCAGGCCCAAAATTAGAACTACTTCCTAAACATAATGCAAATCCCTAATGACCTATGTAATGACACTATACAGCTCCTTCCTTCTGGGTTTGATTGCTATAATTACCATGGGACTTTTGGGGGGTCTTTTGGGAGATCTACTGAATAGTCCTGTCTCTCCAGATTGCATGGAGGGGATCTGAGATCCAATGAGTCATTTGGCACCCCCAGAAGGTCCCTATGTAAGTAACCCATTATGATTAAGTTATTCATATAATCATAGTGGAGCTCCCTGCCTCTTTCTTTGCTACCATTGGCTTGCCTCTTGGTTGGAAGTATATATGTGGGAAGGCTAGGAGTTCCCTTAGTTAGGGAATTTCAGACCCTATAATGCAATAACTCATGTCTTCTCCCAAGAAAAAAATTAGCAGTATGGAAGCCAAATTTGGGGACAGGGTATCCAAGATAAAAAGACATAAGGTCTCTCCTTTCTTGGTTGCTTGACATTGTATTCTTAGAATTCTCCTCCTGCCCCTCTAGCTTTCATAGATTCCCCTTCCTCTTCTGCTTCCTTAATGGAACTGTTCTCCAAGTCTCTGTGCTTTCTCATGCAGTCCTGTGTAGTTTCAATTATCATCTCTATGTGGATGCCTTCCAAGTCTTTACTTCCAGTCCCAACCTCTCCCCGAGCTCCAGCCCAACATGTCCAACATTTTCCCAGCACCTCCAACTCAACATGGCTAAAACCAAACTCATTTTTTCCTCTTGACAATCTGTTCCTCCTTCTGACCTCCCTATTTCTGGCAATGGCATCATGATTCATCCAGGCATAAAACCCAGGAGTCAGTCTAGAGGCTCTCAATCTTTCTTGTGTTCTCTCCCCAGTCTACTCTGCTAGAAAAGTTCTGCCAATTTGGACTTCTCAGAATCCGTAGCATCTGTCCCTTTCCTCATTCTTCCCAGCCTCTATCCTGGTTCAATCTTTCATTACAGTCGAGTCAATAAGCATTTATTTTTAACATTTATTTTTAAATTTTGATTTCCAAATTCTCTTTCTCCCTACAGACCTTTCCTTCCTCATTGAGAAGGCAAGCAGTATGATAGATTTTTCTTAAAGATTTTCAATAAGATTTTTTCTTCAAGGCTTTCTATGTGCCAGGCATTGTGCTATGCACTGGGGATACAAAGAAAGGCAAAAACATGGTCCCTGCCTTTAAGAAGCTCACATAAGAGCAACATAAGAACAACACAAAAGCAACTAAGTTCATTTAAAGTATATACCGAGTATATCTCAGATGGTAATAGCAGGCAGCCAGGTGGTGCCTTAGAGCATAGAGTGCTGGACCTGGAGTCAAAAAAAAACTAATTTTGGGGGGTTCAAATCTGGCCTCAAACACACTTACTAGCTATGTGGCCCTGAGCACGCCACTTAATTCTGTTTGCCTCAATTTCCTTATCTCTAAAAGGAAAAGGAAAACTATTTCAGGATCTTTTCCAAGAAAACCCCAAATGAGGTCATGAAGAGCCAAATATGAGTGGAAAACTACTGAACAGCAAATTTTGGTGGAAGTGCTCCCATCTCAATATCCCTCTTACCCTTGGGTCACAGAGCAGAACCTTCTACAGACTGGTGACCTTCTATACCCTTCTCTGGAAGATGGAGACTTTGACACCTGGAATATTAGAGTCTGGCCTTGAGGAAATATTCTCCAGATCCCCTAGCCCTCTGGGACTCTGTAAAAATGACCAGATGTCAATAAGGGGGAGGGTTCCTTTCTGAACCTCCTGAAAAAAATTTTTGAGCATGGTTCCAAATTGTTCTCCAGAATGATTGGATTTGTTCACAATTCCACCAATAATGTATCAGTGTGTCAGTTTTCCCACATCCCCTCCAACATTCGTCATTATCTTTTCCTGTCATCTTGGAGGTGTGCAGTGGTGTCTCAAAGGTGTCTAATTTGAATTTCTCTGATCAGTAATGATTTAGAGCATCTTTTCATATAACTAGAAATGATTTCAATTTCTTCATCTGAAAATTGTCTGTTCATATCCTTAGAACATTTATCAATTGGAGAATGGCTTGAATTCTTATAAATTTGAGTAAATTCTCTATATATTTTAGAAATGATGCCTTTATCAGAACCTTTAACTTGTAAAAATGTTCCCAGTTTATTGCTTCCTTTCTAATCTTTTATGCATTAGTTCATTTGTACAAAACCTTTTTAACTTAATACAATCAAAATTATCTATTTTGTGATCAATAATGATCTCCATTCTTCCTTGATTACAAATTCTTTCCTTCTCTACAGATCTGAGAGGTAAGCTATCTTATGTTCTTCTAATTTGTCTATATTATCATCTTATGTCTAGATCATGGACCCATTTCAACTTTATCTTTGTATATGGTGTTAGATATGGGTCAATGCCTAGTTTCTGTGAGGGTGGATTTTTAATTGAGGTCTTCCTGACTCCAGACTTATACCTTAACCTGTCTAGCTGCCTCCTCCCTCCTCCCTCCTCTACTTCTTACTCATTTTCTCCTTGCTGTTGCTTCTATGACTTTTAGTGTAGAAAGGAGACCAAACCACTAACTCTGTCTACCCCTGAGGTCCCTCCACAACTTTTCCAGAGATTTCCATGATCTGGCTAATGTTCCCACTCCAGGAATGATAGAACTTAACCAGAATTTGCTCTCTGCAGGAAAGCTTCTGAGAACCCAGGATTGTCTCCATACCAAGGGAGGCACTGGAAGATGCCTTAAGTAGAGACAGATTTTTATCTTTTTATGACATCCTGAAGCACATCACTCTGTGACTTCTACCACTTATCTGTGAAATTTGTTATCCTTGAAATATGTCATCATAATGAGAGCAGAGCACTGAAGTTGATGCTTCTACCTGCCTAAAGTCATGGAACATGGTTTGCTGGGTAGATGTAAGTATTGAAACCCTTCTGTGCTATGGTTGGATTATAGTGTCTGGACATGGTACAAGAAGGAAATCAGGAGATCTGACATTTTTCAAAGGGAGTTGACAGCCTATTGACCATGTTGGGTCAGCTCCCTGCATCTGAGAAGTAGTTGTAATTCTCCATGTTGGCTAATGAGACAATGATAAATGTTTTCTTCAATGTATCCATGCCTAAGTGAAAGGAAAATTTTCCTGCAACTTGAAGCTTCTTCACTGGTAATTATCTAACATTGTACTATTTTGTGTATGGGGACTTGGAGGCAGTAGAAAGACACTGTTGTCCATGTATTTTCCATGAGTTATTTCGATGGCCTTGTCTTAATTAAATAGTTAATTAAAATTAAATATTTTAAACAATATTCCACCACCACGATTCAACTATTCCCCCTTTTTCTTCCTTCCTTCCTTCTTTCCTTCCCTCCCTCCTTCCCTTCCTTCCTTCCTTCCTTCCTTCCTTCCTTCCTTCCTTCCTTCCTTCCTTCCTTCCTTCCTTCCTTCCTTCCTTCCTTCCTTCCTTCCTTCCTTCCTTCCTTCCTTCCTTTCTTCCTTCCTTCCTTCCCTCCCTCCTTCCCTTCCTTCCTTCCTTCCTTCCTTCCTCCCTCCCTCCCTCCCTCCCTTCCTTCCTTCCTTCCTCCCTCCCTCCCTCCCTCCCTCCCTCCCTTCCTTCCTTCCTTCCTTCCTTCCTTCCTTCCTTCCTTCCTTCCTTCCTTCCCCTTCCTTCCTTCCTTCCCTCCCTTCCTTCCTTCCCTCCCTCCCTCCTTCCTTCCTTCCCTCCCTTCCTTCCTTCCTTCCTTCCTTCCTTCCTTCCTTCCTTCCTTCCTTCCCTCCCTCCCTTCCTTCCTTCCTTCCTTCCTTCCTTCCTTCCTTCCTTCCTTCCTTCCTTCCTTCCCTCCCTCCCTTCCTTCCCTCCCTCCTTCCCTCCCTCCCTTCCTTCCCTCCCTCCCTCCTTCCTTCCTTCCTTCCTTCCCTTCCTTCCTTCCTTCCTTCCTTCCTTCCTTCCTTCCTTCCTTCCTTCCTTCCTTCCTTCCTTCCTTCCTTCCTTCCTTCCTTCCTTCCTTCCTTCCTTCCTTCCTTCCTTCCTTCCTTCCTTCCTTCCTTCTCCCTCCCTCCCTCCCTCCTTCCTTTCCTTCCTTCCTTCCTTCCTTCCTTCTTTCCTTCCTTCCTTCCTCCCTCCCTCCCTCCCTCCCTTCCTTCCTTCCTTCCTTCCTCCCTCCCTCCCTCCCTCCCTTCCTTCCTTCCTTCCTTCCTTCCTTCCTTCCTTCCTTCCTTCCTTCCTTCCTTCCTTCCTTCCTTCCTTCCTTCCTTCCTTCCTTCCTTCCTTCCTTCCTTCCTTCCTCCCTTCCTTCCTTACCTCCCTCCCTCACCTCCCTCCCTTCCTCCCTTCCTTCCTTCCTTCCTCCCTCCCTCCCTCCCTCCCTCCCTCCCTCCCTCCCTCCCTCCCTTCCTTCCTTCCTTCCTTCCTTCCTTCCTTCCTTCCTTCCTTCCTTCCTTCCTTCCTTCCTTCCTTCCTTCCTTCCTTCCTTCCTTCCTTCCTTCCTTCCTTCCTTCCTTCCTTCCTTCCTTCCTTCCTTTCCTCCCTCCCTCCCTCCTTTCCTTCCTTCCTTCCTTCCTTCTCTCCCTTCCTTCCTTCCCTCCCTCCTCTCCCTCTCTCTCTCCATAATGTTAACCCTGGTGTGTCTTAGAAACTTTCTGGTAATATAGTCTATTCCATTCATTTTTTATTTGAGGAAACTGAGCTTTGAAGAAATGAAGCCTAAGATCACAAGGCTAATTAGTGGCAATGTAGGAATCAGAACGTCAGAGTAATTAATGAGCTAGACTCTCATAATTTGGTTTTGGAATTATTGAGTGGTAGGAGAATTTACCCAAACATTAGCTTGAGTATAACTTCAAAAGACACCTTTGGTTTAGATTGCATTAATAAAGATAATGAAAATAGGATTATAGATCCAGCTATCCTAAAACTGGAAGAAGTTTTAGAGGTTGTCTAATCCACTCCTTATTTAATGAATGAATTAATTAAAGCTCAATGAGGTTGGTGGCTGATAAATAAGAAATTTGTGAGGGAGAGAGAGTATTTTTAATTTAGTTTTATGGATGAGGAAACTCAGTCAAAGGGGATAAATGACTTGTACAAGGTTATATTATTAACAATTATTAGAGTTTAGACTTGAACCAGAGTGTTTTGTGTACTTGTTCTGGGCAAGGTATCATTTAGGCCAGTCCCCTGATAGGTAAAAATCTGATACTGGAATTTAAAAAACTCTAAGGATATATTAGGAGTCTACTAATGTCAAGCATTGTGTAAAATATCTCATTTTATCTTCACAACTCTGAACCGGGGGTGCTATTATTATCCCCATTTTATAGTTGAGGAAACTGAGGTTGAAGTTGGTCAAGGTAGTATAGCTAATAAGTATTTAAGTTGGAGTTGAAACTCAAGTCCTCCTGACTTGAGTCCATAAGCCTCTGTTGAAGTTGGGAAAGATATAAGGGATCAAGCATTTATATGGTGCTTACTGCATGCTGAGCACTATAGAAAATTTTCAAATATCATCTCATTTGATCCTCACAACAATCCTGTGGATTGAAATGAGATACTCATAGGTCATTTGACAATTAATAAAAGATTTACTTAGATATAACAAAGGAGTAATAATTCACAAGGATATTCATTGAGAACATTGTGTTGACACAGTTGAATAAAACTCCCTGGCTCCAATTTGCCAGAGGTGGTACACAGCCAAGCATCAGAGAATGCCTAGAGCTCCTCCAAACTGTTTTGTTCTCTGGGAATGATAATGGGCCAAGCTTTTATTTTCTGAAGTGATTAAATCTTAAAAATGGTTTCAGTACTTTTTAAGGAAAAACTAACCTAACTTGCATATGTTTTATAAGGGGGTTGGGAGATTGCTCTTACTACACTACTAAACCATGCTTTGATGACAAAATTCTTCTTAGGCATAGTAACCAGGTCATGTCACTAGAGGTGTGGCCCAGGCTCTGGGGCAAGGAGGTAGCACTGCTGAAAAATAACCCAAATCAGTTCTGACTATTCTCCAAGTGTTAGAAAATGGTGACATTGTAAAGACAAAAGGCCTTGAATCTTGTTAGAGCATACCACTAAGATATTAGAAGAATGGCAAATACAGGTGCTAAACTCAGTTCAACAAATTTTTATTAGCTACATCCCATGTGCCAGCCACCAAGATTATTTTTATGGATATAAAGACAAAAAGAAAAATAATCTCTGCCCCTAGGGAACTTACATTCTCTAGGGAGTCTTGAAGAGTCCTCAATGGAAGAAATGAGGATTTTGCAAACTGATAAATTTTGTCTCAGGCACTGACTGGGGCATGCCTTTGGTATTATGTGGAGTGCACAGGCTCTCTGTGATTAGTTTTTAAAAATTATTTTGGATGAATGTGAAAAGGTCTTCAATTCTGTACAAAGGCAAGAGAAGGTACCCCAGAAAAAAAATGATAGAAGGGATGGACACTATAGAGCTTGTGCAAATGATTTGGAAAACCCACTCGGTAACTGACAGTTCTGGAAAGCTTAGCTGAGAAGAGGGATGTATCCCTCAGGTACTTGCTGAAATACTAATTTGGGATCCAAAAATGCTTGTTGCCAGATTGTTCACTTGCCTGTTCAAAAAAAAAAAAAAAATAAGAGGGATGGTTGATTGTGAAGGAAAGCCAATGAGCTGTTGTATAGAATCAGTGGGATTGAAAATTGTTTGCAATTGGAGTTGATACTTATAAGTAGGCCTGTAAATTGTCTGATAAGGTATTAATCAGATTTTTAGGTAGGGATTTGAACTGAGAGAAGCAGTGAAAAAACCTACAAAAATAATGTGAAAAGGCGGTGGAAAAAATCAGAGAATTGCTTGAGTTAAAATATTCCAGATACCTTTAAATAATGCCTCAAAAAATAATGAATGAGCATAATGTACTAGAAAGAACTCTAGACTTGGAGTTGAGAGACTCCTCCTCTTCCCATGTCCCATAAACTTTAGATAGGGGATGGGAAGGCAGCTGCCTTTCTGGCTTAGTCTCCACTAATGATTTTCATTACCCTCTTCATAGTTTTGTTGTTTGTCTTTTATTCTCTCTCTCTCTCTTTTTTTTTCTTTTTCTTTTTCTCTGAAGCTGGGGTTAAGTGATTTGCCCAGGGTCACACAGCTAGGAAGTGTTAAGTGTCTGAGACTAGATTTGAACTCGGGTCCTCCTGAATTCAAGGCCAGTGCTCTATCCACTGCGCCACCTAGTTGCTCCTTCCTTGTCTTTTATTCTCAAAGAGGATCATGATTCAGACAGGTGATGTCATGACATGCAGCTGAGTTGGATGTAAGTGAGAGAGGGCTGTGCAAGGCCACCACCTCACTTTCTCCTCCAGAGCCATCTGGTCCAGTGGCCAGGAAGACTGAAGATGGCCTCAAAATAACCAGCTAAATGCTTAATTGCTGCACAGCAAATTGTCTGGAGGCAGCTAGGTTGTATAGTGGATAGAAATGCCAGACCAGAAGTCAATTAAATATGAGTTCAATTATAGCCTCAAATAACAGATACATGATTTTTGGCAGATCACTTAACCAGAATGCCTCAGTTTCCTCATCTGTAAAACAGTTATGCAAATAATAGGTCCTACCTTCCTCTCAGAGTTGCTGGAAGACTAGAATGAAATATTTGTAACTTGCTTTGCAAACCTTGAAGTGCTCTATGAAATCTAGGTATCATTATTAAGTTTTAGCTAGTAATTCTAGCATCATATTAACTATTTTAATGTCCATTAACTTTTGACTTATTTCTTCCCCTATAAAATGTGGGTAATAACATTTACTCAATTTGCATAGCAGGGTTGTCAAGGAGGAAGTACTTCTAAAACCCTGAAGCATTTCTAGAAAGGGGTTATGATTATTTGAGTTCTCAGGTGTCTCTAGCACAAACAATATAGAAAAAAATTTGTTTCTGAGTAACTTATCCCCAAGTTTGCCTATCCCCAAATTGGCAGGGAAACAGACCTGGGTCTTCAGATGGCTTTATTTTTACTTTCCCCTTTTCTTCTCTGTGGGGCAGGCCCTGCTCTGTCTTCCCCCATGACCAGCCAGGCACTCATTTGCCTCAGAACTTCTCTCCATGCAGCTGGAAAATGTACTGTGGGTGTGACATTAAAGCCATTTTTCTTCCTCCCAATTATTTAATTTCTCTAATAAGCTTGCTGGGCTGGCGGCCCAGTGATTACCTTGCCATGGTTAGGCGCTCAGCTCATTATTGAGGGGCTGCTGCCTGATGAAAACCAAATCCCTGACTGAGTCAGGATGGCGGCTGCCAGCCCAAAGTGATTTCTCCACTGGGTAAAAAAATAAAAATAAAAAAAAGGGGTTGAGGATATTGGGGAGAGGGGCAAAGGGGGGTATCCTGAAAAGGAGGTATTCCCATTTCAGAGGCTTTTTTTCTGTTTCAGGGAGTTTTTGCTGTTTTCAGGGGTACATATGAAAAAATTGCCGAAAACACTTTTAATTTTGAGAAAATAAACAGCAGATGGGTGTTTGAAGAACAGTAACGTCATTGGCAGAGGAAAAGTGAATGTCTATGTAGCGAGGTTGAATTGGCCTGGAGGAACCATCCCACAGAACATGCTCAGAGTTACTATTTTTGGTTCCATTCGACCACGTGGGAGCTTTTGGGGTCTGTTCCCAGTCATTTGTGACTCAGGACTAAGGGCTTGAACTTTGAGATAACAAAGAGTCAGTTCTCCTATCTGTCACGGGGCTGGAAGAACTGATGACTCAGTGTCTACATAAAAGAGAGTGACCTGATCTCGGTTTCTCTCTTCTTTTTGGCTGCAAATTTGCTCAGAATTGTTTTGATCTGCCTTCCAAGATGGGGATTGTGGGAAAAAACAACAGGCCTTATTTCTCACCTAAGCCTCCATGAGGCCATGGGCACATGGCCTCCAAAGCATATGCCTTGCCTAGACAAGCTTGGGTTTGGGGTACCTCTTTTGTATTTGTCCTTTCCTGATTTTAGATGAATGAGTACCTGTTCTGAGGGGACCCTGGAGTTTGACAGGTCCACAGGACCCTATGTTTCGTCAAGTTGGAGCTGACTTGTGGACCAAGTAAAACTTTAAAGTTAACATGTCCACCTCATATCAAAATTATCAGCAACATTTGGTGTTCTTCTGGTCTTACTGCAGAGGTCTAGAATTTATTGAAATGTACATATCATAGGACCCAAAGGCTTCAATAACAAAGTCTAGATGACTTTCCCCTGATTTAACCCTTATTTTCAGGATGTGATTTTTGATTAATATATGACACAATTTGCAAATTATACTCCTTTGATCTTTAGGATGTTTCATACAAGACTTTTAGGTTCCATTTTTTCAATCTTACTTCCTGCTTCTGCTACTTTATAGTATACTGACCAGAGAGATAGTTGTGGTTATAACAAGATAAAATTTTAACACACCTCTAGAATAAGGACAGAAGTTAGGATGGAGAATGAGATTCTGATCTAGGCCCTGAATTCATTGAGAAAAGAGGAAAACTAGCCCAAGAATCAGTATATAATGTTCTTCTGGAATAGAATGTGAATTTGGATAAAGGACCTGAAAGGATAAGAGGCTGCTGCATGAGAGTGATAGAGGGAGAAGCTGGAATTGGCAATGGGGAACAAGGGGTGTTCTGAGTCAAGGACTATTCAAGAGGATAGAGCCAGTCTCAGAAAAAACAAACAAACAAACAAACAAAAAAACCACCAGGGAAACAATGTCCCAGGGGAATCCAGATCTCAGGAAAGGTCAGAAGTTAAAAGAATCAGGAAAGAAAGATGGCACCCAAGAAGAGATCTTTGGGAATGGAAAGAACCTGTCCCAAAGGGAAAAAAAAGAAAGTGGCTAAATGAAAGGCATCCCTTTCAAACAAGCCAAGACCCAATTGTGTGAAAACTGAGAAGGTCCCCTCAACAAAACAACCAGGAGTTCAGGCTTCCGAGGGGGTCCAGCTCCACAAAGGAAAAGGAGGAGATCAAGGAAAAAACCTGAGGGTCTACAAGAGAATCCAATTCACAAAGGGGTTCCTGGTTTTGGTATTAAAATGATGTGATTTAGGGTTGACACAAGAAGAATTCTGGGAGATTTTTCTCTTAGCCATCAGGAGCTTTATTTATTTAAAAGCAAATAGGCTAGTCCTAAAGAAATCTAACAGGCCTCTAGCAAAGGGTGGGGAGAGGAAAGGGGTAGCTTATATAGGAAAATTTTGGCACTTTCCTAAGACTTCAGATGCAGCAGAGCCTACACATAGGAACAGGAAGATAGATGGAACAGATATGGGGCAAGGATGTAGAAAAGGATGTAGGTTTCTGTGACCTTCAAGATAGTTATGGTATAGACTTTATCTAGGAAAGGAATGTTCTTTTTTTTTTTTTTTTGCTGCTTGTGCAAGATTATGATAATAGCAGTGGAAAACACATTTCTGGGGGCAAAATTCAGAGTTTTTGTTCAGGGTCCTTTCTCAAAGGTCTGTCTCATCAAAAAGATCTAAAAATGAAAACAAGCTTGTTAATTATAAAGAGGGCACAGTGAAAGAGTGGGTGATCTGAAGTGTGACATGAGGAGGTAGGGAAGTGGTGGATGGGAATGAAGAGTGACCAGCAGGAGTTGGGAAAGAGGGGACAGGGAGACATCTAGGGAATTGTAGTATGTTAAACACTGGGGAATGAATCCCTAGAGAATATCAATGAATGGGTGAGTTACAATAAAAGCTGGTCATTAGAAAGTCCTAGACTGTCTTGAGTCTCTGCCTTTAAATATTAGTAATTAATGTTGTTGTGTCCCAGGAATCTGGAAGCCAAATAGCCTGACCTCTAGATCCTTCACCAAGAGGCAAAAGTTTTTGCTATGTTCCAAGGAACTTCAGAAGCAGTTTGAGCAGAACCTAGCATTGTTGTGTCCAAACCCTGGGCTTCTGATTAATTTATTCAACAGAACCTTATTAAACATCTATCATATGCTTTTCCTTTTTAAAATTTTATTTAGTACTTTAATTTGCCCCTAATTACATGCAAAACCAATTTTTAACATTCATTTTAAAAATTTTGAGTTTTGAATTTTATAGTAATTTTATGTAGGTCATACATTTTAATAGGCTATATAGTTTCAAATTTAATAGCAATTTTATATAGGTTATACATGTGTAGTCAGGCAAAACATACTTCCACATCTGTCATGGTAAAAAAGAAAACATAGACCAAAAAATAAAAACTCTAAGAAACATAAAGTTAAAAAAGTTATGTTTTGATCTGTATTCAGATTCCACCAGTTCTTTCTCTGAGCATGAACAACATTTTTCATCATCAGTCATTCAGAGTTGTCTTGGATCATTGTGTTGCTGAGAAGAGCTAATCATACATAGTTTATCATAGTTGATTACCACACAATGTTGCTATTGCTATGTACAATGTTCTCTTTGGTTCTTTTCATTTCACTTTGTATCAGTTCATATATGTTTTTTTTCAGGCTTTTTCTGAGAGCATACTATGTGATTTTCGAAAAGAAAATAAATATTCTCTACCTTTAGGAGGCTTATATTTTACTAGGGAGGGTAAGGGTGGAGATTCAACATAGACTCAGATAAGTAAATACAAAATCTCCTATATCTAGGTAGGTATTCTTTCCATTACACAACACCAATTTTATCTACACAAATTATTCCCTCAAGCCCCACATTCTCATTTAAAATATTTACTCTACTCCTGCATTACTGTTTATAATGAACCCTATTGGTTATAGATCCACTTGCAAAGGTGAAGAAGGATAAGTAGTATGGGACTCTATTTGATAAAATAATAATAATATTCATTCATTTTATTTCCCAATGGACAAGTCTGAGGTGTCTCTCTGTGTGTCTGATCACTAGAAGGCATATTCAGCTCAAATATATCTTCCCCTACACAGTATACCAATTAGAAATTAATTTGATTTAACATGTTCTTTGGGAATACAAATACCCCTTGGAAGGTTAAGCTGATCAGGTATTCACCCTTTAATTTTAATTGCTTTAGTTAGATAATCGGATCAACATTCAAGAGCATCTTCCACGAACAGAAATTTTGATTGAGGGAAGGAGCAGCAAAGACTGATTTTGGAGTACATGCTGAGGATCAGAACCTAAAATAGGTAGAGATCACCTGATGAATGCAATGAGCTAGGGAGGTTAATCCAAGGTGCTAAAGTGGACATTGGGTGTCTCACTGATTCTTGGTAGGGTGACTCAGGATTGGAATATGAGTCAGAAAGATATGCTTTATTCGGAAATAGTGAGATTAAATAGTCAATAGAATAAGGAATATTAAGAAAATATACTCAAATGAAGATATTTAAAAACTGGCAGGGAGAAGAGATATTTTTAAAAGAGTATGTAATAGAAGAAAGAAATAAAAATTTATTAAGCACCTACTGTGTGCCAGGCAGTATGCTAAGCCCTTTACAAATTGTACCTCATATGATTCTCCCAACAACCCTAGAGGTAGGTGCTATTATTTTACAGTGAAGGAAACTGAAGCAAATAGAAATTCATTTGACTTGCCTAGAGTCACACAGATAGTTAAGTGACTGAGGTTAGATTTGAAACAGGCCTTCCTAACCCCAGGTCTAGCTCTCTATTCATCACTTAGCTGCCTCCACAGATCTTATCAGAAAAGTTCAGGAAACAGAGCACAAACTTGTCCTGGAGATACAATCTAGGGTGACAAGCATTCTGGATATCTGCTGGAATTCTCTGCCAACAGCAGCTGACTCCTTCCTAACAGATCTCCTTCATAATCTTCTTTCATTCTGCAAAATAATGAAGTGATAGGAAAAGGAAGAAGTGATAGAAAAACTGCTGGCCTTCACCTGGTTTTGACTAATAAGGAGGAATTTGTGGTCAAAATAGAAATATTAGGACTTTCAGGAAGGAATTCCATCCTAGAGTTAGCAGAATATAAGGAAAGGAAGATGTATTCTGACATGCACATTAGAAAAATTTCAGGGTTTAGAGAAAAGATAGAAGGGGATCCCATGGCCTGAAATTCTACAGGGAAACTTAGGCCAAGAAGGCTGGGAAACTCTCAAAAATGATATTCTGATAACACAAACACAAATAATTGCACAAAGTTTGGATGAAAAGGGTTGATGGGATAAAGACACTAGAATGTAGATGCAGGGAAATCATCAACCAACTTAGAACTGAGAAAGAATACAAAAAAGTGGCAGAAGCCTGCCATCAGAGGTATTTTGGTAAATCTTTAACAAATGGCTCTCCAGGGGGAAAAAGGAAGTTAGACATTCTATTAATCTATTAATCTGTATTATTAAAAATTTCCTTCTTGCTTTCTTAAATCTCTAGAGGTCACAAACTATGCCATCTTTCTTCCAATCCAGCTACTGCCTGTTTTTGTATTGCCCAAGTGCTGAGAATGGTTTTTTACATTTTAAAATAATGTTTTTATTGAATTTAAACATATAAAAAACATTCTTAACTCCCAGACCTTCCAAAAACTGGCATTGGGGCTGGATTTGGACAGAAACTGCAGTTTGCTGTCCTGACAAACAAAAAACCTCCAATAAATCAAGGCCTAATTTGTAGTATTTCCTTGGTATAAATGCTTATCCTGAAAATTTCACAATCAGCCACATAATCACAAGCCAGTACAATAACTCCCACACCCCCTGCCTTTCAGAACAGCAAGTGCCAGAAATGCTAAAGCTCTGAGCTAGATATAGCTGGTATTAAGAACTAAAAATGACAAAAAGGTGGGTGCAATCGGGTGATCTAAGAAGCAGGTCCAATGATCTTTCATCTTTTATTCTTGAAAAAGACCAATGACATCAGGAGGATGATATCAACAATGATAATGAATGACAGAGAAGGCAGAGCTATTTAACTTATTTTTTAAAAATTTTCTTTATTAAGGAGAATGATCTTGGAAAAAAATAAAACAAAAATGGAAACCAGTAGTTAAAATCCAAGCTAAGTGAGGCCATGGGAAGAGTGTAGCTGGTAGCCAAAGAGTTCAGGATACCAAGCCTAGACCAGCCATGCTCTAGGCTACTGAAGAGACTGACCATGGTCAGTTACTGGACTGCTGAAGGTGAGTTGTGAAAAAAAATAAGGGCAGACTATCTATGTTCCTTAGATCTGAAGATGGATAAATATTATCCTGATTTTTTGAAAAGGGAAAATGATAATTTATTTAAAAATGTAGGTGAGGTGACTGATTTGTGACAAGATTCTAGAACAAATAAGTAAAGCTTATGAACATTTAGAAAGAACAATGATTATTAGGTGCTCCTTCATAAGTTCATCAAGGACAAGTCAAATCAGACCAACCTTGTTTGTTTGTTTGTTTGTTTTTTTAAAACAGGATTTTGAGGTATGGAGGTGAGCAGGCAGCAATTTGGTTCAGTGGATAGAATCCTGGGCCTGGAATAAAGGAAATTATTATTGTTGAGTTGTGTCTAAGTCATCGCTTTGTGACCCTATTTGGGCTTTTCTTGGTAAAGATACTGAGTACCTGGCCATTTCCTTCTCTAGCTCATTTAACAGATGAGGAAACAGGGTTAAGTGACTTGGCCAGAGTCACAAATAGTGTCTAAGGTCAGATTGGAGTTTAGGTTCTCCTAAATTCAGAGAAAGTATGCCATTCACTGTACTATCTACTGCCCTTCAAAAAAAGTATTCTGCCCTTTTATGCTTATATCTCCCAAATAGGAATAGGTATTGAACCCAGATTTCTTTCTTTTCCCCTCTCTCAATAGTACTTTATTTTTTTCCAAATACATGTAAAGATTGTTCTCAACATTCATTTTTATAAGATTTTGAGTTCCAAATCTTTTCTCCCTCTTTGCCTTCTCTTCCCTCTCCCCAAGACAGCAAACAATCTGATAAAGGTTATATATGTGCAAATATATATATATATATATATATATATATAAAGTTTTGAAAGAAAAATCAGAACAAAAGGGGGAAAAAAAACATGAGAAAGAAAAAGCAAGTAAACAAAAAGGTGGAAATCCTGTGCTTTGATCCACACTCAGTCTCCATAGTTCTCCCTCTGGATGCAAATGACAATTTCCATCCCAAGTCTATTGGAATTGTCTCGGATCACCACATTGCTGAGAGGAGTTGAGTCTAACAGAGTTGATCACATAATCTTGCTGTTACTGTGTATAATGTTCTGGTTCTGTTCACTTCACTCAGCAATGAGATTTCATTGGCATAAAGAATGATCAAATGAAAAATGTTTCTACCAAGACAGCTGAGTAGGTTGTTAGGCAGTTAGGAAGATCTGAGTTCAAATTTGGCTTCAGACACTAACTGGGCAAATCTCTAAATCCTGAAATTCCTCTCTGTCTGACTCAGTTTCATTTATTATATAGGAATAGTAATGGCATCTATTTTTATGAGTTGTGAAGATGAAATGATATTTGTAAAGTGTTTAGCACCATGCCTGGAACATAACAGGCCCTTAATATTTCTTCCTTATGTCAACAGAGTACAACCTCTGTCAAATTTGACTACACTGGAAAAGCTTCAAGTGCAGTTTTGGCAACAGAATGATTCTGCTTTCTGCAGCCCAACCAAGCAAAGAAGGGGGAGACTCGCCAATAAATGAAGCATTTTTTATATTTTAATATAAACATGTATTAAACACTTACTATGTGCCAGGCACTATGCTAAGCACTTGCAAGGGAAAAGAAAGACAGTCCTTCCTCTTAAGCAACTAACAGTGGAGGACAACATGCAAATGATTATGTACAAATAAGATCAATACAGGATAAATTCTGGAATAACAATAGAGGTAAAGCAATAGCAATAGGGGAATGTGTAAAGGCATCCGGTAGAAGGCGGGATTTTGGCTGGAACTTGAAGGAAGACATGGTAGTCAGCAGGTGGACATGAGGAGAGAGATTTTTAGGAATGGGAATCAGCCAGTAAAAATGCCTGGAGTCAAAAGACAGTGTTTCTTGTTCAATTAACAGACAAAAAGCAAACAATTTCAGGTGTGGAAGTCATTCCTGAATCAGCCATTTATAAGTAATTTGAACACCAACTTGTTAGAACAAAGATTAAAATTGTACAAAGTTAGAAGGAAAAATCATGACAGAAAGATAGGACATGCAACTGAAACAAATCTGTTCTGACCTGTTTGAAATTATTGATGATGAAATGTGTAATTTGGATGGAAGAAAGGACAGGCTGTGATAATTTCATGCAGAAACTTAGCTGAGGTAAACCATTTGCTATAAACAAGGAGACCAAAAGAGCCTTAAAAGACCCCTAGTCAGCAAACACTTGACTTATTTGCTAAGTGGAGAGATGCATCAGCCAAGGGCAACACTGATTTAGAATATCAACTCATTTGTGAAATCTTACAGAGAAGGATTATGGGAGCTTACAAACTGTACCATAAAAATAAAGGAGCCGAGGTTAAAAACCCACTTTAAAAAGTCTCCATGAAGAGACAGAACTAATCAAAATCATCCCGAGAGCATTTAAAGATAGAAATGGAAAGGGGACAACAAATAGAAGATAATAGGAAAGTTCTCCAACAATTTTTATAATGATCTATATGAATTCTGCATCCCCTTCTGTAACTCTGTGCTTTTTTTCAAACCCTCATTAAACATAGATCTCTCTTTTCTTGAAAAGTGACTTTGATGTTGGGGACAGATGGTCACTTTAATCATAGGTCATTTCAAGGTAAGGTAGATCAGAATAGAGTGGGGAACTTAG